>NW_027308628.1:0-84886 GCF_047496885.1 Scyliorhinus torazame | reverse complement strand
CCCCCCCCTTTACGTCCTGTCTCTCTAACCTGCCGATCTAACTCCGAGCGGTGTCGGGAGAGAATTCAACCCCGGCCTGTGCTGAGGGCTAATCGTAGCTCCGTGCGTCGCCGCTCGGAGGCCCCGTCTCTCCAGGCAGCTTCCAGCCCCGGGGCGGATCGAAGGAAGGGGGGGGGGGGGGGGGGGAGGGGGAGTGGGCGGGCCGCAGGGAGGATTCGAGAGGGGGAAACGGGGCCCCTCTCTGTACAATACACTTGGCATAGCTGCTGGACCGGTTTACGCCATTCTGAATCAGGCCGTGTTCAGCAGGCGGTCTCGCCTTCGAGGCCAGCTCATTCCACACTCACATGTTTACACCCAGTTTCCAGTGTTTGCACCTGTGTGCGTGCGTGTGGCTGCGTGTATACAATGTTTATACCTGTGTGCGTGCGTGTGGCTGCGTGCATACCGTGTTTATACCTGTGTGCGTGTGTGTTATATCTGTGTGAGTGAGTTATATCTGTGTGTGTGTTATATCTGTGTGCGTGTGTTATATCTGTGTGTGTGAGTTATATCTGTGTGTGAGTGAGTTATATCTGTGTGTGTGTGTGTTATATCTGTGTGAGTGAGTTATATCTGTGTGAGTGTGTTATATCTCTGTGTGAGTGTGTTATATCTGTGTGTGTGTGTTATATCTGTGTGAGTGAGTTATATCTGTGTGAGTGAGTTATATCTGTGTGTGTGTTATATCTGTGTGCGTGTGTTATATCTGTGTGTGTGTGTTATATCTGTGTGAGTGAGTTATATCTGTGTGTGTGTGTTATATCTGTGTGTGAGTGAGATATATCTGTGTGTGTGTGTGTGAGTTATATCTGTGTGTGTGAGTTATATCTGTGTGTGTGTGTTATATCTGTGTGTGTGTGTGTTATATCTGTGTGTGTGTGTTATATCTGTGTGTGAGTGAGTTATATCTGTGTGAGTGTGTTATATCTGTGTGAGTGAGTTATATCTGTGTGTGTGTGTGTGAGTTATATCTGTGTGTGTGAGTTATATCTGTGTGTGTGTGTTATATCTGTGTGTGTGTGTGTTATATCTGTGTGTGTGAGTTATATCTGTGTGTGTGTGTTATATCTGTGTGTGTGTGTGTTATATCTGTGTGTGTGAGTTATATCTGTGTGTGTGTGAGTTATATCTGTGTGTGTGAGTTATATCTGTGTGTGTGTGTTATATCTGTGTGTGTGTGTGTTATATCTGTGTGTGTGTGTTATATCTGTGTGTGTGTGTGTTATATCTGTGTGAGTGAGTTATATCTGTGTGAGTGTGTTATATCTGTGTGAGTGAGTTATATCTGTGTGTGTGTGTGTGAGTTATATCTGTGTGTGTGAGTTATATCTGTGTGTGAGTGAGTTATATCTGTGTGTGAGTGAGTTATATCTGTGTGTGAGTGAGTTATATCTGTGTGTGTGGGTGTTATATCTGTGTGTGAGTGAGTTATATCTGTGTGAGTGAGTTATATCTGTGTGAGTGAGTTATATCTGTGTGTGTGTGTTATATCTGTGTGAGTGAGTTATATCTGTGTGTGTGTGTGTTATATCTGTGTGTGTGTGTGTTATATCTGTGTGTGTGTGTGTTATATCTGTGTGAGTGTGTTATATCTGTGTGTGTGTGTGTTATATCTGTGTGTGTGTGTTATATCTGTGTGAGTGTGTTATATCTGTGTGTGTGTTATATCTGTGTGTGAGTGAGTTATATCTGTGTGAGTGAGTTATATCTGTGTGTGAGTGAGTTATATCTGTGTGAGTGTGTTATATCTGTGTGTGTGTTATATCTGTGTGAGTGTGAGTTATATCTGTGTGAGTGAGTTATATCTCTGTGTGAGTGAGTTATATCTGTGTGTGAGTGTGTTATATCTGTGTGTGTGTGTTATATCTGTGTGTGTGAGTTATATCTGTGTGTGTGAGTTATATCTGTGTGAGTGAGTTATATCTGTGTGAGTGAGTTATATCTGGGTGTGAGTGAGTTATATCTGTGTGTGTGTGTTATATCTGTGTGTGTGTGTTATATCTGTGTGAGTGAGTTATATCTGTGTGTGTGTGTTATATCTGTGTGTGAGTGAGTTATATCTGTGTGAGTGAGTTATATCTGTGTGAGTGTGTGTTATATCTGTGTGAGTGAGTTATATCTGTGTGTGTGTGTTATATCTGTGTGTGTGTGTGTTATATCTGTGTGTGTGTTATATCTGTGTGTGAGTGTGTTATATCTGTGTGTGTGTTATATCTGTGTGTGTGTGTTATATCTGTGTGAGTGTGTTATATCTGTGTGTGAGTGTGTTATATCTGTGTGTGTGTGTTATATCTGTGTGTGTGTGTGTTATATCTGTGTGTGTGTGTGTTATATCTGTGTGTGTGTGTGCTATATCTGTGTGTGTGTGTTATATCTGTGTGAGTGTGTTATCTGTGTGAGTGTGTTATATCTGTGTGTGTGTGTGTGTTATATCTGTGTGTGTGTGTGTTATATCTGTGTGTGTGTGTGTTATATCTGTGTGTGTGTGTTATATCTGTGTGTGTGTGTTATATCTGTGTGTGTGTGTGTTATATCTGTGTGAGTGTGTGTTATATCTGTGTGAGTGTGTTATATCTGTGTGTGAGTGAGTTATATCTGTGTGTGTGTGTTATCTGTGTGAGTGTGTTATATCTGTGTGTGAGTGTGTTATATCTGTGTGTGTGTGTGTTATATCTGTGTGTGTGTGTGTTATATCTGTGTGTGTGTGTGTTATATCTGTGTGAGTGTGTTATCTGTGTGAGTGTGTTATATCTGTGTGTGTGTGTGTTATATCTGTGTGTGTGTGTGTTATATCTGTGTGTGTGTGTGTTATATCTGTGTGTGTGTTATATCTGTGTGTGTGTGTGTTATATCTGTGTGTGTGTGTGTTATATCTGTGTGTGTGTGTTATCTGTGTGAGTGTGTTATCTGTGTGAGTGTGTTATATCTGTGTGTGTGTGTGTTATATCTGTGTGTGTGTGTGTGTTATATCTGTGTGTGTGTGAGTTATATCTGTGTGTGTGTGAGTTATATCTGTGTGTGTGAGTTATATCTGTGTGTATGTGAGTTATATCTGTGTGTGAGTGAGTTATATCTGTGTGTGTGTGTGTTATATCTGTGTGTGTGGGTGTTATATCTGTGTGTGTGTGAGTTATATCTGTGTGTGTGTGAGTTATATCTGTGTGTGTGAGTTATATCTGTGTGTGTGTGTTATATCTGTCTGTGTGTGTTATATCTGTGTGTGTGTGAGTTATATCTGTGTGTGTGTGAGTTATATCTGTGTGTGTGTGTGTTATATCTGTGTGTGTGTGAGTTATATCTGTGTGTGTGTGAGTTATATCTGTGTGTGTGTGAGTTATATGTGTGTGTGTGTGAGTTATATCTGTGTGTGTGTGAGTTATATCTGTGTGTGTGAGTTATATCTGTGTGTGTGTGAGTTATATCTGTGTGTGAGTGAGTTATATCTGTGTGTGAGTGAGTTATATCTGTGTGAGTGAGTTATATCTGTGTGTGTGTGTGTGTTATATCTGTGTGTGTGTGTTATATCTGTGTGTGTGTGTTATATCTATGTGTGTGTGTTATATCTGTGTGTGTGTGTTATATCTGTGTGAGTGAGTTATATCTGTGTGTGTGTGTTATATCTGTGTGTGTGTGTTATATCTGTGTGTGTGTGTTATATCTGTGTGTGTGAGCTATATCTGTGTGTGTGTGTTATATCTGTGTGAGTGAGTTATATCTGTGTGTGAGTGAGTTATATCTGTGTGTGAGTGAGTTATATCTGTGTGTGAGTGAGTTATATCTATGTGTGTGTGTTATATCTGTGTGTGTGTGTTATATCTGTGTGAGTGAGTTATATCTGTGTGTGTGTGTTATATCTGTGTGTGTGAGCTATATCTGTGTGTGTGTGTTATATCTGTGTGAGTGAGTTATATCTGTGTGTGAGTGAGTTATATCTGTGTGTGAGTGAGTTATATCTGTGTGTGTGTGAGTTATATCTGTGTGTGTGTGAGTTATATCTGTGTGTGTGTGAGTTATATCTGTGTGTGTGAGTTATATCTGTGTGTGAGTGAGTTAAATCTGTGTGTGTGTGAGTTATATCTGTGTGTGAGTGAGTTATATCTGTGTGTGTGTGAGTTATATCTGTGTGTGTGTGAGTTATATCTGTGTGTGTGAGTTATATCTGTGTGTGTGTGTTATATCTGTGTGTGTGTGAGTTATATCTGTGTGTGTGTGTTATATCTGTGTGTGTGTGTGTTACATCTGTGTGTGTGTGTGTGTTATATCTGTGTGAGTGTGAGTTATATCTGTGTGAGTGAGTTATATCTGTGTGTGAGTGAGTTATATCTGTGTGTGTGTGTGTTATATCTGTGTGTGTGTGTTATATCTGTGTGTGTGTGTTATATCTGTGTGTGTGTGTTATATATGTGTGTGTGTGTGTTATATCTGTGTGTGTGTGTGTTATATCTGTGTGTGTGTGTGTGTTATATCTGTGTGAGTGTGAGTTATATCTGTGTGAGTGAGTTATATCTGTGTGTGAGTGAGTTATATCTGTGTGTGTGTGTGTTATATCTGTGTGTGTGTGTTATATCTGTGTGTGTGTGAGTGAGTTATATCTGTGTGTGTGTGTGTTATATCTGTGTGTGTGTGTTATATCTGTGTGTGTGTGTTATATCTGTGTGTGTGTTATATCTGTGTGTGTGTGAGTTATATCTGTGTGTGAGTGAGTTATATCTGTGTGTGTGTGTTATATCTGTGTGTGTGTGTGTGTTATATCTGTGTGTGTGTGTTATATCTGTGTGAGTGTGTTATATCTGTGTGAGTGAGTTATATCTGTGTGTGAGTGAGTTATATCTGTGTGTGAGTGAGTTATATCTGTGTGTGTGTGTGTTATATCTGTGTGAGTGAGTTATATCTGTGTGTGGGTGTTATATCTGTGTGTGTGTGTGTTATATCTGTGTGTGTGTGTTATATCTGTGTGAGTGTGTTATATCTGTGTGAGTGTGTTATATCTGTGTGTGTGTGTGTTATATCTGTGTGTGTGTGTGTGTTATATCTGTGTGTGAGTGTGTTATATCTGTGTGTGAGTGAGTTATATCTGTGTGAGTGAGTTATATCTGTGTGTGTGTGTTATATCTGTGTGTGAGTGAGTTATATCTGTGTGTGAGTGTTATATCTGTGTGTGTGTGTTATATCTGTGTGTGTCTGTGTTATATCTGTGTGAGTGAGTTATATCTGTGTGAGTGAGTGAGTTATATCTGTGTGTGTGTGTTATATCTGTGTGTGAGTGAGTTATATCTGCGTGTGTGTGTTATATCTGTGTGTGTGAGTTATATCTGTGTGTGTGTGTTATATCTGTGTGTGAGTGAGTTATATCTGTGTGTGTGTGTTATATCTGTGTGTGAGTGAGTTATATCTGCGTGTGTGTGTTATATCTGTGTGTGAGTGAGTTATATCTGTGTGTGTGTGTTATATCTGTGTGTGTGTTATATCTGTGTGTGTGTGTGTGTTATATCTGTGTGTGTGTGTATTATATCTGTGTGTGAGTGTGTTATATCTGTGTGAGTGTGTTATATCTGTGTTTGTTATATCTGTGTGTGTGAGAGTTATATCTGTGTGTGTGTGAGTTATATCTGTGTGTGTGTGTTATATCTGTGTGTGTGAGTTATATCTGTGTTTGTTATATCTGTGTGTGTGTGAGTTATATCTGTGTGTGTGTGAGTTATATCTGTGTGTGTGTGTTATATCTGTGTGAGTGTGTTATATCTGTGTGAGTGTGTTATATCTGTGTGTGTGTTATATCTCTGTGTGAGTGAGTTATATCTGTGTGTGAGTGAGTTATATCTGTGTGAGTGAGTTATATCTGTCTGTGTGTGAGTTATATCTGTGTGTGTGTGAGTTATATCTGTGTGAGTGTCATATCTCTGTGTGATTGAGTTATATCTGTGTGTGAGTGAGTTATATCTGTGTGAGTGAGTTATATCTGTGTGTGAGTGAGTTATATCTGTGTGAGTGAGTTATATCTGTGTGTGTGTGAGTTATATCTGTGTGTGTGTGAGTTATATCTGTGTGTGAGTGAGTTATATCTGTGTGTGTGTGTTATATCTCTGTGTGAGTGAGTTATATCTGTGTGTGAGTGAGTTATATCTGTGTGAGTGAGTTATATCTGTGTGTGTGTGAGTTATATCTGTGTGTGTGAGTTATATCTGTGTGTGTGTGTTATATCTGTGTGAGTGTGAGGTATATCTGTGTGTGTGAGTTATATCTGTGTGAGTGAGTTATATCTGTGTGTGAATGTGTTATATCTGTGTGAGTGAGTTATATCTGTGTGAGTGTGTTATATCTGTGTGTGTGTTATATCTGTGTGTGAGTGTGTTATATCTGTGTGTGAGTGTGTTATATCTGTGTGTGTGTGTTATATCTGTGTGTGTGTGTTATATCTGTGTGTGAGTGAGTTATATCTGTGTGTGTGTTATATCTGTGTGTGTGTGTTATATCTGTGTGAGTGAGTTATATCTGTGTGTGAGTGTTATATCTGTGTGTGTGTGTGTTATATCTGTGTGTGTGTGAGTGAGTTATATCTGTGTGTGTGTGTGTTATATCTGTGTGTGTGTGTGTTATATCTGTGTGTGTGTGAGTGAGTTATATCTGTGTGTGTGTGTTATATCTGTGTGTGTGTGTGTTATATCTGTGTGTGTGTGAGTGAGTTATATCTGTGTGTGTGTGTGTTACATCTGTGTGTGTGTGAGTGAGTTATATCTGTGTGTGTGTGTTATATCTGTGTGTGTGTGAGTGAGTTATATCTGTGTGTGTGTGTTATATCTGTGTGTGTGTGTTATATCTGTCTGTGTGTGTTATATCTGTGTGAGTGAGTTATATCTGTGTGTGTGAGTTATATCTGTGTGAGTGAGTTATATCTGTGTGTGTGTTATATCTGTGTGTGTGTGTGTTATATCTGTGTGTGTGTGTGTGTTATATCTGTGTGTGAGTGAGTGTTATATCTGTGTGTGTGTGTGTTATATCTGTGTGTGTGTGTTATATCTGTGTGTGTGTGTTATATCTGTGTGAGTGTGTTATATCTGTGTGTGTGTTATATCTGTGTGTGAGTGTGTTATATCTGTGTGTATGTGTTATATCTGTGTGTGTGTGTTATATCTGTGTGTGTGTTATATCTGTGTGTGTGTGTTATATCTGTGTGTGAGTTATATCTGTGTGTGTGAGTTATATCTGTGTGTGTGTGTTATATCTGTGTGAGTGAGTTATATCTGTGTGTGTGTGTTATATCTGTGTGAGTGTGTTATATCTGTGTGTGTGTGTTATATCTGTGTGAGTGAGTTATATCTGTGTGTGAGTGTGTTATATCTGTGCGTGTGTGTTATATCTGTGTGTGTGTGAGTTATATCTGTGTGTGTCTGTTATATCTGTGTGTGTGAGTGTTATATCTGTGTGTGAGTGTGAGTTATATCTGTGTGAGTGTGTTATATCTGTGTGTGGGTGTTATATCTGTGTGTGTGTGTTATATCTGTGTGTGAGTGAGTTATATCTGTGTGAGTGTGTTATATCTGTGTGAGTGAGTTATATCTGTGTGAGTGTGTTATATCTGTGTGAGTGTGTTATATCTGTGTGTGTGTGTGTTATATCTGTGTGTGTGTGTGTTATATCTGTGTGAGTGAGTTATATCTGTGTGAGTGAGTTATATCTGTGTGTGTGTGTTATATCTCTGTGTGTGTGTCTTATATCTGTGTGTCTGTGTGTGGGTGAGTTATATCTGTTTGTGTGTGTTATATCTGTGTGTGGGTGAGTTATATCTGTGTGAGTGAGTTATATCTGTGTGAGTGTGGTATATCTGTGTGTGGGTGAGTTATATCAGTGTGTGTGTGAGTTATATCCGTGTGTCTGTGTGTGAGTGAGTTATATCGGTGTGTGTGTGTTATATCTGTGTGTGTGTGTTATATCTGTGTGTGTGTGTTATATCTGTGTGTGAGTGAGTTATATCTGTGTGTGTGTGTTATATCTGTGTGAGTGAGTTATATCTGTGTGTGTGTTATATCTGTGTGTGTGTGTTATATCTGTGTGTGAGTGTTATATCTGTGTGTGTGTGTAATATCTGTGTGAGTGAGTTATATCTGTGTCTGTGTGTGTGTTATATCTGTGTGAGTGTGTTATATCTGTGTGTGAGTGAGTTATATCTGTGTGAGTGAGTTATATCTGTGTGTGAGTGAGTTATATCTGTGTGAGTGTGTTATATCTGTGTGTGGGTGTTATATCTGTGTGTGAGTGAGTTATATCTGTGTGAGTGAGTTATATCTGTGTGAGTGAGTTATATCTGTGTGAGTGAGTTATATCTGTGTGAGTGTGTTATATCTGTGTGTGTGTGTTATATCTGTGTGTGTTATATCTGTGTGTGTGTGTGTGTTATATCTGTGTGAGTGAGTTATATCTGTGTGTGTGTGTGTTATATCTGTGTGTGTGTGTGTTATATCTGTGTGTGTGTTATATCTGTGTGAGTGTGTTATATCTGTGTGTGTGTGTGTTATATCTGTGTGTGTGTGTTATATCTGTGTGAGTGTGTTATATCTGTGTGTGTGTTATATCTGTGTGTGAGTGAGTTATATCTGTGTGAGTGAGTTATATCTGTGTGTGAGTGAGTTATATCTGTGTGTGAGTGTGTTATATCTGTGTGTGAGTGAGTTATATCTGTGTGAGTGAGTTATATCTGTGTGAGTGAGTTATATCTGGGTGTGAGTGAGTTATATCTGTGTGTGTGTGTTATATCTGTGTGTGTGTGTTATATCTGTGTGAGTAAGTTATATCTGTGTGTGTGTGTTATATCTGTGTGTGAGTGAGTTATATCTGTGTGAGTGAGTTATATCTGTGTGAGTGTGTGTTATATCTGTGTGAGTGAGTTATATCTGTGTGTGTGTGTTATATCTGTGTGTGTGTGTGTTATATCTGTGTGTGTGTTATATCTGTGTGTGAGTGTGTTATATCTGTGTGTGTGTTATATCTGTGTGTGTGTGTTATATCTGTGTGAGTGTGTTATATCTGTGTGTGAGTGTGTGTTATATCTGTGTGAGTGAGTTATATCTGTGTGTGTGTTATATCTGTGTGTGTGTGTTATATCTGTGTGTGAGTGTTATATCTGTGTGTGTGTGTAATATCTGTGTGAGTGAGTTATATCTGTGTCTGTGTGTGTGTTATATCTGTGTGAGTGTGTTATATCTGTGTGTGAGTGAGTTATATCTGTGTGAGTGAGTTATATCTGTGTGTGAGTGAGTTATATCTGTGTGAGTGTGTTATATCTGTGTGAGTGAGTTATATCTGTGTGTGTGGGTGTTATATCTGTGTGTGAGTGAGTTATATCTGTGTGAGTGTGTTATATCTGTGTGAGTGAGTTATATCTGTGTGTGTGGGTGTTATATCTGTGTGTGAGTGAGTTATATCTGTGTGAGTGAGTTATATCTGTGTGAGTGAGTTATATCTGTGTGAGTGTGTTATATCTGTGTGTGTGTGTTATATCTGTGTGTGTTATATCTGTGTGTGTGTGTGTGTGTTATATCTGTGTGAGTGAGTTATATCTGTGTGTGTGTGTGTTATATCTGTGTGTGTGTGTGTTATATCTGTGTGTGTGTTATATCTGTGTGAGTGTGTTATATCTGTGTGTGTGTGTGTTATATCTGTGTGTGTGTGTTATATCTGTGTGAGTGTGTTATATCTGTGTGTGTGTTATATCTGTGTGTGAGTGAGTTATATCTGTGTGAGTGAGTTATATCTGTGTGTGAGTGAGTTATATCTGTGTGTGAGTGTGTTATATCTGTGTGTGAGTGAGTTATATCTGTGTGAGTGAGTTATATCTGTGTGAGTGAGTTATATCTGGGTGTGAGTGAGTTATATCTGTGTGTGTGTGTTATATCTGTGTGTGTGTGTTATATCTGTGTGAGTGAGTTATATCTGTGTGTGTGTGTTATATCTGTGTGTGAGTGAGTTATATCTGTGTGAGTGAGTTATATCTGTGTGAGTGTGTGTTATATCTGTGTGAGTGAGTTATATCTGTGTGTGTGTGTTATATCTGTGTGTGTGTGTGTTATATCTGTGTGTGTGTTATATCTGTGTGTGAGTGTGTTATATCTGTGTGTGTGTTATATCTGTGTGTGTGTGTTATATCTGTGTGAGTGTGTTATATCTGTGTGTGAGTGTGTTATATCTGTGTGTGTGTGTTATATCTGTGTGTGTTTGTGTTATATCTGTGTGTGTGTGTGTTATATCTGTGTGTGTGTGTGCTATATCTGTGTGTGTGTGTTATATCTGTGTGAGTGTGTTATCTGTGTGAGTGTGTTATATCTGTGTGTGTGTGTGTGTGTTATATCTGTGTGTGTGTGTGTTATATCTGTGTGTGTGTGTGTTATATCTGTGTGTGTGTGTTATATCTGCGTGTGTGTGTTATATCTGTGTGTGTGTGTGTTATATCTGTGTGAGTGTGTGTTATATCTGTGTGAGTGTGTTATATCTGTGTGTGAGTGAGTTATATCTGTGTGTGTGTGTTATCTGTGTGAGTGTGTTATATCTGTGTGTGAGTGTGTTATATCTGTGTGTGTGTGTGTTATATCTGTGTGTGTGTGTGTTATATCTGTGTGTGTGTGTGTTATATCTGTGTGAGTGTGTTATCTGTGTGAGTGTGTTATATCTGTGTGTGTGTGTGTTATATCTGTGTGTGTGTGTGTTATATCTGTGTGTGTGTGTGTTATATCTCTGTGTGTGTGTTATCTGTGTGAGTGTGTTATCTGTGTGAGTGTGTTATATCTGTGTGTGTGTGTGTTATATCTGTGTGTGTGTGTGTGTTATATCTGTGTGTGTGTGTGTTATATCTGTGTGTGTGTGAGTTATATCTGTGTGTGTGAGTTATATCTGTGTGTATGTGAGTTATATCTGTGTGTGAGTGAGTTATATCTGTGTGTGTGTGTGTTATATCTGTGTGTGTGGGTGTTATATCTGTGTGTGTGTGAGTTATATCTGTGTGTGTGTGAGTTATATCTGTGTGTGTGAGTTATATCTGTGTGTGTGTGTTATATCTGTCTGTGTGTGTTATATCTGTGTGTGTGTGAGTTATATCTGTGTGTGTGTGAGTTATATCTGTGTGTGTGTGTGTTATATCTGTGTGTGTGTGAGTTATATCTGTGTGTGTGTGAGTTATATCTGTGTGTGTGTGAGTTATATCTGTGTGTGTGTGTGTTATATCTGTGTGTGTGTGAGTTATATCTGTGTGTGTGAGTTATATCTGTGTGTGTGTGAGTTATATCTGTGTGTGAGTGAGTTATATCTGTGTGTGTGTGAGCTATATCTGTGTGTGTGTGTTATATCTGTGTGAGTGAGTTATATCTGTGTGTGAGTGAGTTATATCTGTGTGTGAGTGAGTTATATCTGTGTGTGTGTGAGTTATATCTGTGTGTGTGTGAGTTATATCTGTGTGTGTGTGAGTTATATCTGTGTGTGTGAGTTATATCTGTGTGTGAGTGAGTTAAATCTGTGTGTGTGTGAGATATATCTGTGTGTGAGTGAGTTATATCTGTGTGTGTGTGAGTTATATCTGTGTGTGTGTGAGTTATATCTGTGTGTGTGAGTTATATCTGTGTGTGTGTGTTATATCTGTGTGTGTGTGAGTTATATCTGTGTGTGTGTGTTATATCTGTGTGTGTGTGTGTTACATCTGTGTGTGTGTGTGTGTTATATCTGTGTGAGTGTGAGTTATATCTGTGTGAGTGAGTTATATCTGTGTGTGAGTGAGTTATATCTGTGTGTGTGTGTGTTATATCTGTGTGTGTGTGTTATATCTGTGTGTGTGTGTTATATCTGTGTGTGTGTGTTATATATGTGTGTGTGTGTGTTATATCTGTGTGTGTGTGTGTTATATCTGTGTGTGTGTGTGTGTTATATCTGTGTGAGTGTGAGTTATATCTGTGTGAGTGAGTTATATCTGTGTGTGAGTGAGTTATATCTGTGTGTGTGTGTGTTATATCTGTGTGTGTGTGTTATATCTGTGTGTGTGTGTTATATCTGTGTGTGTGTGTTATATCTGTGTGTGTGTTATATCTGTGTGTGTGTGAGTTATATCTGTGTGTGAGTGAGTTATATCTGTGTGTGTGTGTTATATCTGTGTGTGTGTGTGTGTTATATCTGTGTGTGTGTGTTATATCTGTGTGAGTGTGTTATATCTGTGTGAGTGAGTTATATCTGTGTGTGAGTGAGTTATATCTGTGTGTGAGTGAGTTATATCTGTGTGTGTGTGTGTTATATCTGTGTGAGTGAGTTATATCTGTGTGTGGGTGTTATATCTGTGTGTGTGTGTGTTATATCTGTGTGTGTGTGTTATATCTGTGTGAGTGTGTTATATCTGTGTGAGTGTGTTATATCTGTGTGTGTGTGTGTTATATCTGTGTGTGTGTGTGTGTTATATCTGTGTGTGAGTGTGTTATATCTGTGTGTGAGTGAGTTATATCTGTGTGAGTGAGTTATATCTGTGTGTGTGTGTTATATCTGTGTGTGAGTGAGTTATATCTGTGTGTGAGTGTTATATCTGTGTGTGTGTGTTATATCTGTGTGTGTCTGTGTTATATCTGTGTGAGTGAGTTATATCTGTGTGAGTGAGTGAGTTATATCTGTGTGTGTGTGTTATATCTGTGTGTGAGTGAGTTATATCTGCGTGTGTGTGTTATATCTGTGTGTGTGAGTTATATCTGTGTGTGTGTGTTATATCTGTGTGTGAGTGAGTTATATCTGTGTGTGTGTGTTATATCTGTGTGTGAGTGAGTTATATCTGCGTGTGTGTGTTATATCTGTGTGTGAGTGAGTTATATCTGTGTGTGTGTGTTATATCTGTGTGTGTGTTATATCTGTGTGTGTGTGTGTGTTATATCTGTGTGTGTGTGTATTATATCTGTGTGTGAGTGTGTTATATCTGTGTGAGTGTGTTATATCTGTGTTTGTTATATCTGTGTGTGTGAGAGTTATATCTGTGTGTGTGTGAGTTATATCTGTGTGTGTGTGTTATATCTGTGTGTGTGAGTTATATCTGTGTTTGTTATATCTGTGTGTGTGTGAGTTATATCTGTGTGTGTGTGAGTTATATCTGTGTGTGTGTGTTATATCTGTGTGAGTGTGTTATATCTGTGTGAGTGTGTTATATCTGTGTGTGTGTTATATCTCTGTGTGAGTGAGTTATATCTGTGTGTGAGTGAGTTATATCTGTGTGAGTGAGTTATATCTGTCTGTGTGTGAGTTATATCTGTGTGTGTGTGAGTTATATCTGTGTGAGTGTTATATCTCTGTGTGATTGAGTTATATCTGTGTGTGAGTGAGTTATATCTGTGTGAGTGAGTTATATCTGTGTGAGTGTGAGTTATATCTGTGTGTGTGTGAGTTATATCTGTGTGTGTGTGAGTTATATCTGTGTGTGTGTGAGTTATATCTGTGTGTGTGTGAGTTATATCTGTGTGAGTGTTATATCTCTGTGTGATTGAGTTATATCTGTGTGTGAGTGAGTTATATCTGTGTGAGTGAGTTATATCTGTGTGTGTGAGTTATATCTGTGTGAGTGTTATATCTCTGTGTGATTGAGTTATATCTGTGTGTGAGTGAATTATATCTGTGTGAGTGAGTTATATCTGTGTGAGTGTGAGTTATATCTGTGTGAGTGAGTTATATCTGTGTGAGTGAGTTATATCTGTGTGTGAGTGAGTTATATCTGTGTGAGTGAGTTATATCTGTGTGTGTGTGAGTTATATCTGTGTGTGTGTGAGTTATATCTGTGTGTGAGTGAGTTATATCTGTGTGTGTGTGTTATATCTCTGTGTGAGTGAGTTATATCTGTGTGTGAGTGAGTTATATCTGTGTGAGTGAGTTATATCTGTGTGTGTGTGAGTTATATCTGTGTGTGTGAGTTATATCTGTGTGTGTGTGTTATATCTGTGTGAGTGTGAGGTATATCTGTGTGTGTGAGTTATATCTGTGTGAGTGAGTTATATCTGTGTGTGAATGTGTTATATCTGTGTGAGTGAGTTATATCTGTGTGAGTGTGTTATATCTGTGTGTGTGTTATATCTGTGTGTGAGTGTGTTATATCTGTGTGTGAGTGTGTTATATCTGTGTGTGTGTGTTATATCTGTGTGTGTGTGTTATATCTGTGTGTGAGTGAGTTATATCTGTGTGTGTGTTATATCTGTGTGTGTGTGTTATATCTGTGTGAGTGAGTTATATCTGTGTGTGAGTGTTATATCTGTGTGTGTGTGTGTTATATCTGTGTGTGTGTGAGTGAGTTATATCTGTGTGTGTGTGTGTTATATCTGTGTGTGTGTGTGTTATATCTGTGTGTGTGTGAGTGAGTTATATCTGTGTGTGTGTGTTATATCTGTGTGTGTGTGTGTTATATCTGTGTGTGTGTGAGTGAGTTATATCTGTGTGTGTGTGTGTTACATCTGTGTGTGTGTGAGTGAGTTATATCTGTGTGTGTGTGTTATATCTGTGTGTGTGTGAGTGAGTTATATCTGTGTGTGTGTGTTATATCTGTGTGTGTGTGTTATATCTGTCTGTGTGTGTTATATCTGTGTGAGTGAGTTATATCTGTGTGTGTGAGTTATATCTGTGTGAGTGTGTTATATCTGTGTGTGTGTTATATCTGTGTGTGAGTGTGTTATATCTGTGTGTATGTGTTATATCTGTGTGTGTGTGTTATATCTGTGTGTGTGTTATATCTGTGTGTGTGTGTTATATCTGTGTGTGAGTTATATCTGTGTGTGTGAGTTATATCTGTGTGTGTGTGTTATATCTGTGTGAGTGAGTTATATCTGTGTGTGTGTGTTATATCTGTGTGAGTGTGTTATATCTGTGTGTGTGTGTTATATCTGTGTGAGTGAGTTATATCTGTGTGTGAGTGTGTTATATCTGTGCGTGTGTGTTATATCTGTGTGTGTGTGAGTTATATCTGTGTGTGTCTGTTATATCTGTGTGTGTGAGTGTTATATCTGTGTGTGAGTGTGAGTTATATCTGTGTGAGTGTGTTATATCTGTGTGTGGGTGTTATATCTGTGTGTGTGTGTTATATCTGTGTGTGAGTGAGTTATATCTGTGTGAGTGTGTTATATCTGTGTGAGTGAGTTATATCTGTGTGAGTGTGTTATATCTGTGTGAGTGTGTTATATCTGTGTGTGTGTGTGTTATATCTGTGTGTGTGTGTGTTATATCTGTGTGAGTGAGTTATATCTGTGTGAGTGAGTTATATCTGTGTGTGTGTGTTATATCTCTGTGTGTGTGTCTTATATCTGTGTGTCTGTGTGTGGGTGAGTTATATCTGTTTGTGTGTGTTATATCTGTGTGTGGGTGAGTTATATCTGTGTGAGTGAGTTATATCTGTGTGAGTGTGTTATATCTGTGTGTGGGTGAGTTATATCAGTGTGTGAGTGTGTTATATCTGTGTGAGTGTGTTATATCTGTGTGTGTGAGTTATATCTGTGTGTGAGTGAGTTATATCTGTGTGTGGGTGAGTTATATCAGTGTGTGTGTGAGTTATATCCGTGTGTCTGTGTGTGAGTGAGTTATATCGGTGTGTGTGTGTTATATCTGTGTGTGTGTGTTATATCTGTGTGTGTGTGTTATATCTGTGTGTGAGTGTGTTATATCTGTGTGAGTGAGTTATATCTGTGTGTGAGTGAGTTATATCTGTGTGAGTGAGTTATATCTGTGTGTGAGTGAGTTATATCTGTGTGTGTGTGTTATATCTGTGTGAGTGAGTTATATCTGTGTGTGTGTTATATCTGTGTGTGTGTGTTATATCTGTGTGTGAGTGTTATATCTGTGTGTGTGTGTAATATCTGTGTGAGTGAGTTATATCTGTGTCTGTGTGTGTGTTATATCTGTGTGAGTGTGTTATATCTGTGTGTGAGTGAGTTATATCTGTGTGAGTGAGTTATATCTGTGTGTGAGTGAGTTATATCTGTGTGAGTGTGTTATATCTGTGTGAGTGAGTTATATCTGTGTGTGTGTGTGTTATATCTGTGTGTGTGTGTTATATCTGTGTGTGGGTGTTATATCTGTGTGTGAGTGAGTTATATCTGTGCGTGAGTTATATCTGTATGAGTGTGTTATATCTGTGTGTGGGTGTTATATCTGTGTGTGTGTGTTATATCTGTGTGAGTGAGTTATATCTGTGTGTGTGTGTGTTATATCTGTGTGAGTGTGTTATATCTGTGTGTGAGTGAGTTATATCTGTGTGAGTGTGTTATATCTGTGTGAGTGAGTTATACCTGTGTGTGTGTGTGTTATATCTGTGTGTGTGTGTTATATCTGTGTGTGTGTGTTATATCTGTGTGTGAGTGAGTTATATCTGTGTGAGTGTGTTATATCTGTGTGAGTGAGTTATATCTGTGTGTGTGTGAGTTATATCTGTGTGTGTGTGAGTTATATCTGTGTGTGTGTGTGTTATATCTGTGTGTGTGTGTTATATCTGTGTGTGTGTGAGTTATATCTGTGTGTGAGTGAGTTATATCTGTGTGTGTGTGTGTTATATCTGTGTGTGTGTGTTATATCTGTGTGTGTGTGAGTTATATCTGTGTGTGTGTGAGTTATATCTGTGTGAGTGAGTTATATCTGTGTGTGTGTGAGTTATATCTGTGTGTGAGTGAGTTATATCTGTGTGAGTGAGTGTGTTATATCTGTGTGTGAGTGAGTTATATCTGTGTGTGTGTGAGTTATATCTGTGTGTGTGTGTGTTATATCTGTGTGTGAGTGAGTTATATCTGTGTGTGAGTGAGTTATATCTGTGTGTGTGAGTTATATCTGTGTGTGTGTGTTATATCTGTGTGTGTGTGTTATATATGTGTGTGTGTGAGTTATATCTGTGTGAGTGAGTTATATCTGTGTGTGTGTTATATCTGTGTGTGTGTGAGTTATATCTGTGTGTGTGTGTGTTATATCTGTGTGTGTGTGAGTTATATCTGTGTGTGTGTGAGTTATATCTGTGTGTGTGTGTGTTATATCTGTGTGTGTGTGAGTTATATCTGTGTGAGTGAGTTATATCTGTGTGTGTGTTATATCTGTGTGTGTGTGAGTTATATCAGTGTGTGAGTGAGTTATATCTGTGTGTGTGTGAGTTATATCTGTGTGTGTGTGTTATATCTGTGTGTGTGTGAGTTATATCTGTGTGTGTGTGAGTTATATCTGTGTGTGAGTGTTATATCTGTGTGTGTGTGTTATATCTGTGTGTGTGTTATATCTGTGTGTGTGTTATATCTGTGTGACTGAGTTATATCTGTGTGTGTGTGTGTTATATCTGTGTGGGTGTGAGTTATATCTGTGTGTGTGTGTTGTATCTGTGTGAGTGAGTTATATCTGTGTGTGAGTGAGTTATATCTGTGTGTGTGTGTTATATCTGTGTGTGTGTGAGGTATATCTGTGTGTGTGAGTGAGTTATATCTGTGTGTGTGTGAGTTATATCTGTGTGTGTGAGTTATATCTGTGTGTGAGTGAGTTATATCTGTGTGTGTGTGTTATATCTGTGTGTGTGTGAGGTATATCTGTGTGTGTGAGTGAGTTATATCTGTGTGTGTGTGAGTTATATCTGCGTGTGTGAGTTATATCTGTGTGTGTGTGAGTTATATCTGTGTGTGTGAGTTATATCTGTGTGTGTGTGAGTTATATCTGTGTGTGAGTGAGTTATATCTGTGTGTGTGTGAGTTATATCTGTGTGTGAGTGAGTTATATCTGTGTGTGAGTGAGTTATATCTGTGTGTGAGTGTTATATCTGTGTGTGTGTGAGTTATATCTGTGTGAGTGAGTTATATCTGTGTGTGAGTGTGTTATATCTGTGTGTGTGTGAGTTATATCTGTGTCTGTGTGAGTGTGTTATATCTGTGTGTGAGTGAGTTATATCTGTGTGTGTGTGAGTTATATCTGTGTGTGTGTGAGTTATATCTGTGTGTGTGTGTTATATCTGTGTGAGTGAGTTATATCTGTGTGTCAGTGAGTTATATCTGTGTGTGAGTGAGTTATATCTGTGTGTGTGTGAGATATATCTGTGTGTGTGTGAGTTATATCTGTGTGTGTGTGAGTTATATCTGTGTGTGTGTGAGTTATATCTGTGTGTGAGTGAGTTATATCTGTGTGTGAGTGAGTTATACCTGTGTGTGTGTGTTATATCTGTGTGTGTGTTATATCTGTGTGTGTGTGTTATATCTGTGTGTGTGTGTTATATCTGTGTGTGTGTGAGTTATATCTGTGTGTGTGTGAGTTATATCTGTGTGTGTGTGAGTTATATCTGTGTGTGTGTGAGTTATATCTGTGTGTGTGTGAGTTATATCTGTGTGTGAGTGAGTTATACCTGTGTGTGTGTTATATCTGTGTGTGTGTTATATCTGTGTGTGTGTGTTATATCTGTGTGAGTGTGTTATATCTGTGTGTGAGTGAGTTATATCTGTGTGAGTGAGTGTGTTATATCTGTGTGTGTGTGTGTTATATCTGTGTGTGTGTGACTTATATCTGTGTGTGTGTGTTATATCTGTGTGTGTGTGTTATATCTGTGTGTGTGTGTTATATCTGTGTGAGTGTGTTATATCTGTGTGTGAGTGTGTTATATCTGTGTGAGTGAGTGTGTTATATCTGTGTGTGTGTGTTATATCTGTGTGAGTGTGAGTTATATCTGTGTGAGTGAGTTATATCTGTGTGTGAGTGAGTTATATCTGTGTGAGTCTGTGTTATATCTGTCTGTGTGTGTTATATCTGTGTGAGTGAGTTATATCTGTGTGTGTGTGTTATATCTGTGTGTGAGTGTGTTATATCTGTGTGTGTGTTATATCTGTGTGAGTGTGTTATATCTGTGTGTGTGTGTTATATCTGTGTGTGAGTGTGTTATATCTGTGTGTGTGTTATATCTGTGTGAGTGTGTTATATCTGTGTGTGTGTGTTATATCTGTGAGTGAGTGTGTTATATCTGTGTGTGTGTGTTATATGTGTGTGTGTGTGTTATATCTATGTGTGTGTGTGTTATATCTGTGTGTGTGAGTTATATCTGTGTGTGTGTGTTATATCTGTGTGAGTGTGAGTTATATCTGTGTGTGTGTGTTATATGTGTGTGTGTGTGTTATATCTGTGTGTGTGTGTGTTATATCTGTGTGTGTGTGTGTGTTATATCTGTGTGTGTGTGAGTTATATCTGTGTGTGTGTGTTATATCTGTGTGTGAGTGAGTTATATCTGTGTGTGTGTGTGTTATATCTGTGTGAGTGAGTTATATCTGTGTGAGTGTTATATCTGTGTGAGTGAGTTATATCTGTGTGAGTGAGTTATATCTGTGTGTGTGTGTGTTATATCTGTGTGTGTGTTATATCTGTGTGAGTGTGTTATATCTGTGTGAGTGAGTTATATCTGTGTGAGTGAGTTATATCTGTGTGTGTGTGTTATATCTGTGTGTGTGTGTTATATCTGTGTGTGAGTGAGTTATATCTGTGTGAGTGTGTTATATCTGTGTGAGTGTGTTATATCTGTGTGTGTGTGTTATATCTGTTTGTGTGTGTGTTATATATGTGTGTGTGTGTTATATCTGTGTGAGTGAGTTATATCTGTGTGTGTGTGTGTTATATCTGTGTGAGTGTGTTATATCTGTGTGTGAGTGAGTTATATCTGTGTGAGTGTGTTATATCTGTGTGAGTGAGTTATATCTGTGTGTGAGTGAGTTATATCTGTGTGAGTGTGTTATATCTGTGTGAGTGAGTTATATCTGTGTGTGTGTGTTATATCTGTGTGTGTGTGTTATATCTGTGTGTGGGTGTTATATCTGTGTGTGAGTGAGTTATATCTGTGCGTGAGTTATATCTGTGTGAGTGTGTTATATCTGTGTGTGGGTGTTATATCTCTTTGTGTGTGTTATATCTGTGTGAGTGAGTTATATCTGTGTGTGAGTGTGTTATATCTGTGTGTGTGTGTTATATCTGTGTGAGTGAGTTATATCTGTGTGTGTGTGTGTTATATCTGTGTGAGTGAGTTATATCTGTGTGTGTGTGTGTTATATCTGTATGAGTGTGTTATATCTGTGCGAGTGTGTTATATCTGTGTGTGTGTGTTATATCTGTGTGTGTGTGTGTTATATCTGTGTGAGTGAGTTATATCTGTGTGTGAGTGAGTTATATCTGTGTGTGAGTGAGTTATATCTGTGTGTGAGTTAGTTATATCTGTGTGTGAGTGAGTTATATCTGTGTGTGAGTGAGTTAAACCTGTGTGTGTGTGTTATATCTATGTGAGTGAGTTATATCTGTGTGTGTGTGTGTTATATCTGTGTGAGTGTGTTATATCTGTGTGTGAGTGAGTTATATCTGTGTGAGTGTGGTATATCTGTGTGAGTGTGTTATATCTGTGTGTGTGTGTTATATCTGTGTGAGTGTGTTATATCTGTGTGTGAGTGAGTTTTATCTGTGTGTGTGTGTTATATCTGTGTGTGTGTGTTATATCTGTGTGAGTGTGTTATATCTGTGTGTGAGTGAGTTATATCTGTGTGTGAGTGTGTGTTATATCTGTGTGTGTGTGTTATATCTGTGTGTGTGTGAGTTATATCTGTGTGTGTGTGTTATATCTGTGTGTGTGTGTTATATCTGTGTGAGTGTGTTATATCTGTGTGTGAGTGAGTTATATCTGTGTGTGTGAGTGTGTTATATCTGTGTGTGTGAGTGTGTTATATCTGTGTGTGAGTGAGTTATATCTGTGTGTGTGTGTTATATCTGTGTGTGTGTGTTATATCTGTGTGAGTGTGTTATATCTGTGTGTGAGTGAGTTATATCTGTGTGTGAGTGTGTGTTATATCTGTGTGTGTGTGTTATATCTGTGTGTGTGTGAGTTATATCTGTGTGTGTGTGTGTTATATCTGTGTGTGAGTGAGTTATATCTGTGTGTGTGTGAGTGAGTTATATCTGTGTGTGTGTGTGTTATATCTGTGTGTGAGTGTTATATCTGTGTGTGTGTGTTATATCTGTGTGAGTGTGTTATATCTGTGTGAGTGTGTGTTATATCTGTGTGTGAGTGAGTTATATCTGTGTGTGTGTGTGTTATATCTGTGTGTGTGTGTTATATCTGTGTGTGTGTGTTATATCTGTGTGTGAGTGTGTTATATCTGTGTGTGTGTGTTATATCTGTGTGTGAGTGAGTTATATCTGTGTGTGTGTGTGTTATATCTGTGTGTGAGTGAGTTATATCTGTGTGTGTGTGAGTGAGTTATATCTGTGTGTGTGTGTGTTATATCTGTGTGTGTGTGAGTGAGTTATATCTGTGTGAGTGAGTTATATCTGTGTGTGTGTGTGTTATATCTGTGTGTGAGTGAGTTATATCTGTGTGTGAGTGTGTTATATCTGTGTGGGTGAGTTATATCTGTGTGTGAGTGAGTTATATCTGTGTGTGTGTGTGTTATATCTGTGTGTGTGTGTTATATCTGTGTGTGTGTGTTATATCTGTGTGTGAGTGTGTTATATCTGTGTGTGTGTGTTATATCTGTGTGTGAGTGAGTTATATCTGTGTGTGTGTGTTATATCTGTGTGTGTGTGTTATATCTGTGTGTGTGTGAGTTATATCTGTGTGTGAGTGAGTTATATCTGTGTGTGTGTGTTATATCTGTGTGTGTGTGAGGTATATCTGTGTGTGTGAGTGAGTTATATCTGTGTGTGTGTGAGTTATATCTGCGTGTGTGAGTTATATCTGTGTGTGTGTGAGTTATATCTGTGTGTGTGAGTTATATCTGTGTGTGTGTGAGTTATATCTGTGTGTGAGTGAGTTATATCTGTGTGTGTGTGAGTTATATCTGTGTGTGAGTGAGTTATATCTGTCTGTGTGTGAGTTATATCTGTGTGTGTGTGAGTTATATCTGTGTGTGTGTGTTATATCTGTGTGAGTGAGTTATATCTGTGTGTCAGTGAGTTATATCTGTGTGTGAGTGAGTTATATCTGTGTGTGTGTGAGTTATATCTGTGTGTGTGTGAGTTATATCTGTGTGTGTGTGAGTTATATCTGTGTGTGTGAGTTATATCTGTGTGTGAGTGAGTTATATCTGTGTGTGTGTGAGTTATATCTGTGTGTGAGTGAGTTATATCTGTGTGTGTGTGAGTTATATCTGTGTGTGTGTGAGTTATATCTGTGTGTGTGAGTTATATCTGTGTGTGTGTGAGTTATATCTGTGTGTGAGTGAGTTATACCTGTGTGTGTGTGTTATATCTGTGTGTGTGTTATATCTGTGTGTGTGTGTTATATCTGTGTGTGTGTGAGTTATATCTGTGTGTGTGTGAGTTATATCTGTGTGTGTGTGTTATATCTGTGTGTGAGTTATATCTGTGTGTGAGTGAGTTATATCTGTGTGAGTGAGTTATATCTGTGTGTGTGAGTGAGTTATATCTGTGTGAGTGTGTTATATCTGTGTGTGTGTGAGTTATATCTGTGTGTGTGAGTTATATCTGTGTGTGTGTGAGTTATATGTGTGTGTGAGTGAGTTATACTTGTGTGTGTGTGTTATATCTGTGTGTGTGTTATATCTGTGTGTGTGTGTTATATCTGTGTGAGTGTGTTATATCTGTGTGTGAGTGAGTTATATCTGTGTGAGTGAGTGTGTTATATCTGTCTGTGTGTGTGTTATATCTGTGTGTGTGTGACTTATATCTGTGTGTGTGTTATATCTGTGTGTGTGTGTGTTATATCTGTGTGTGTGTGTTATATCTGTGTGAGTGTGTTATATCTGTGTGTGAGTGTGTTATATCTGTGTGAGTGAGTGTGTTATATCTGTGTGTGTGTGTTATATCTGTGTGAGTGTGAGTTATATCTGTGTGAGTGAGTTATATCTGTTTGTGAGTGAGTTATATCTGTGTGTGTGTGAGTTATATCTGTGTGTGTGTGAGTTATATCTGTGTGTGTGTGAGTTATATCTGTGTGTGTGAGTTATATCTGTGTGTGTGTGAGTTATATCTGTGTGTGTGAGTTATATCTGTGTGTGAGTCTGTGTTATATTTGTTTGTGTATGTTATATCTGTGTGAGTGAGTTATATCTGTGTGTGAGTGAGTTATATCTGTGTGTGAGTGTGTTATATCTGTGTGTGAGTGAGTTATATCTGTGTGTGTGTGTTATATCTGTGTGTGTGTGTTATATCTGTGTGTGAGTGAGTTATATCTGTGTGTGAGTGTGTTATATCTGTGTGTGTGTGTTATATCTGTGTGTGAGTGAGTTATATCTGTGTGTGTGTGTTATATCTGTGTGTGAGTGTGTTATATCTGTGTGTGTGTTATATCTGTGTGAGTGTGTTATATCTGTGTGTGTGTGTTATATCTGTGAGTGAGTGTGTTATATCTGTGTGTGTGTGTTATATGTGTGTGTGTGTGTTATATCTGTGTGTGTGTGTGTTATATCTGTGTGTGTGAGTTATATCTGTGTGTGTGTGTTATATCTGTGTGAGTGTGAGTTATATCTGTGTGTGTGTGTTATATGTGTGTGTGTGTGTTATATCTGTGTGTGTGTGTGTTATATCTGTGTGTGTGTGTTATATCTGTGTGTGAGTGAGTTATATCTGTGTGAGTGTGTTATATCTGTGTGAGTGAGTTATATCTGTGTGAGTGAGTTATATCTGTGTGTGTGTGTTATATCTGTGTGTGAGTGTGTTATATCTGTGTGAGTGAGTTATATCTGTGTGTGTGTGTTATATCTGTGTGAGTGAGTTATATCTGTGTGTGTGTGTGTTATATCTGTGTGTGTGTGTTATATCTGTGTGTGAGTGAGTTATATCTGTGTGAGTGTGTTATATCTGTGTGAGTGTGTTATATCTGTGTGTGTGAGTTATATCTGTGTGTGTGTGTGTTATATCTGTGTGAGTGTGTTATATCTGTGTGTGAGTGAGTTATATCTGTGTGAGTGTGTTATATCTGTGTGAGTGAGTTATATCTGTGTGTGAGTGAGTTATATCTGTGTGAGTGTGTTATATCTGTGTGAGTGAGTTATATCTGTGTGTGTGTGTGTTATATCTGTGTGTGTGTGTTATATCTGTGTGTGTGTGTTATATCTGTGTGTGTGTGTTATATCTGTGTGTGAGTGAGTTATATCTGTGTGTGTGTGTTATATCTGTGTGAGTGAGTTATATCTGTGTGTGTGTTATATCTGTGTGTGTGTGTGTTATATCTGTGTGTGAGTGAGTTATATCTGTGTGTGTGTGTTATATCTGTGTGAGTGAGTTATATCTGTGTGTGTGTTATATCTGTGTGTGTGTGTGTTATATCTGTGTGAGTGAGTGATATCTGTGTGTGTGTGTGTTATATCTGTGTGTGTGTGTTATATCTGTGTGTGTGTGTTATATCTGTGTGTGAGTGAGTTATATCTGTGTGTGTGTGTTATATCTGTATGAGTGAGTTATATCTGTGTGTGTGTTATATCTGTGTGTGTGTGTTATATCTGTGTGTGGGTGTTATATCTGTGTGTGAGTGTGTTATATCTGTGTGTGAGTGAGTTATATCTGTGTGAGTGTGTTATATCTGTGTGTGTGTGTGTTATATCTGTGTGTGGGTGTTATATCTGTGTGTGAGTGAGTTATATCTGTGCGTGAGTTATATCTGTGTGAGTGTGTTATATCTGTGTGTGGGTGTTATATCTCTTTGTGTGTGTTATATCTGTGTGTGTGTGTTATATCTGTGTGAGTGAGTTATATCTGTGTGTGTGTGTGTTATATCTGTGTGAGTGTGTTATATCTGTGTGTGAGTGAGTTATATCTGTGTGAGTGTGTTATATCTGTGTGAGTGAGTTATATCTGTGTGTGTGTGTGTTATATCTGTGTGTGTGTGTTATATCTGTGTGTGTGTGTTATATCTGTGTGTGTGTGAGTTTTATCTGTGTGTGTGAGTTATATCTGTGTGTGTGTGAGTTATATCTGTGTGTGAGTGAGTTATACCTGTGTGTGTGTGTTATATCTGTGTGTGTGTTATATCTGTGTGTGTGTGTTATATCTGTGCGTGTGTGAGTTATATCTGTGTGTGTGTGAGTTATATCTGTGTGTGTGTGAGTTATATCTGTGTGTGTGAGTTATATCTGTGTGTGTGTGAGTTATATCTGTGTGTGAGTGAGTTATACCTGTGTGTGTGTGTTATATCTGTGTGTGTGTTATATCTGTGTGTGTGTTATATCTGTGTGAGTGTGTTATATCTGTGTGTGAGTGAGTTATATCTGTGTGAGTGAGTGTGTTATATCTGTCTGTGTGTGTGTTATATCTGTGTGTGTGTGACTTATATCTGTGTGTGTGTGTTATATCTGTGTGTGTGTGTGTTATATCTGTGTGTGTGTGTTATATCTGTGTGAGTGTGTTATATCTGTGTGAGTGAGTTATATCTGTGTGTGTGTTATATCTGTGTGTGAGTGAGTTATATCTGTGTGTGTGTGAGTTATATCTGTGTGTGTGTGAGTTATATCTGTGTGTGTGTGAGTTATATCTGTGTGAGTGAGTTATATCTGTGTGTGAGTGTGTTATATCTGTGTGTGAGTGTGTTATATCTGTATGAGTGAGTGTGTTATATCTGTGTGTGTGTGTTATATCTGTGTGAGTGTGAGTTATATCTGTGTGAGTGAGTTATATCTGTGTGTGAGTGAGTTATATCTGTGTGTGAGTGTGTTATATCTGTGTGTGTGTGTTATATCTGTGTGTGAGTGAGTTATATCTGTGTGTGTGTGTTATATCTGTGTGTGAGTGTGTTATATCTGTGTGTGTGTTATATCTGTGTGAGTGTGTTATATATGTGTGTGTGTGTTATATCTGTGAGTGAGTGTATTATATCTGTGTGTGTTTGTTATATGTGTGTGTGTGTGTTATATCTGTGTGTGTGTGTGTTATATCTGTGTGTGTGAGTTATATCTGTGTGTGTGTGTTATATCTGTGTGAGTGTGAGTTATATCTGTGTGTGTGTGTTATATGTGTGTGTGTGTGTTATATCTGTGTGAGTGTGAGTTATATCTGTGTGTGTGTTATATGTGTGTGTGTGTGTGTTATATCTGTGTGTGTGTGTTATATCTGTGTGTGTGTGTGTGTTATATCTGTGTGTGTGTGAGTTATATCTGTGTGTGTGTGTTATATCTGTGTGTGAGTGAGTTATATCTGTGTGAGTGTGTTATATCTGTGTGAGTGAGTTATATCTGTGTGAGTGAGTTATATCTGTGTGTGTGTGTGTTATATCTGTGTGTGTGTGTTATATCTGTGTGTGAGTGAGTTATATCTGTGTGAGTGTGTTATATCTGTGTGAGTGTGTTATATCTGTGTGTGTGAGTTATATCTGTGTGTGTGTGTGTTATATCTGTGTGAGTGTGTTATATCTGTGTGTGAGTGAGTTATATCTGTGTGAGTGTGTTATATCTGTGTGAGTGAGTTATATCTGTGTGTGAGTGAGTTATATCTGTGTGAGTGTGTTATATCTGTGTGAGTGAGTTATATCTGTGTGTGTGTGTGTTATATCTGTGTGCGTGTGTTATATCTGTGTGTGGGTGTTATATCTGTGTGTGAGTGTGTTATATCTGTGTGTGAGTGAGTTATATCTGTGTGAGTGTGTTATATCTGTGTGTGTGTGTGTTATATCTGTGTGTGGGTGTTATATCTGTGTGTGAGTGAGTTATATCTGTGCGTGAGTTATATCTGTGTGAGTGTGTTATATCTGTGTGTGGGTGTTATATCTCTTTGTGTGTGTTATATCTGTGTGTGTGTGTGTGTTATATCTGTGTGAGTGAGTTATATCTGTGTGTGTGTGTGTTATATCTGTGTGAGTGTGTTATATCTGTGTGTGAGTGAGTTATATCTGTGTGAGTGTGTTATATCTGTGTGAGTGAGTTATATCTGTGTGTGTGTGTGTTATATCTGTGTGTGTGTGTTATATCTGTGTGTGTGTGTTATATCTGTGTGTGAGTGAGTTCTATCTGTGTGAGTGTGTTATATCTGTGTGAGTGAGTTATATCTGTGTGTGTGTGTGTTATATCTGTGTGTGAGTGTTATATCTGTGTGTGTGTTATATCTGTGTGTGTGTTATATCTGTGTGTGTGTTATATCTGTGTGACTGAGTTATATCTGTGTGTGTGTGTTATATCTGTGTGACTGAGTTATATCTGTGTGTGTGTGTTATATCTGTGTGTGAGTGAGTTATATCTGTGTGTGTGAGTTATATCTGTGTGTGTGTGAGTTATATCTGTGTGTGTGTGTTGTATCTGTGTGAGTGTGAGTTATATCTGTGCGAGTGTGTTATATCTGTGTGAGTGAGTTATATCTGTGTGAGTGAGTTATATCTGTGTGTGAGTGAGTTATATCTGTGTGTGTGTGAGTTATATCTGTGTGTGTGTGAGTTATATCTGTGTGTGTGTGTTATATCTGTGTGTGTGTGTTATATCT
Organism: Scyliorhinus torazame; assembly: GCF_047496885.1. Classification (NCBI taxonomy): domain Eukaryota; kingdom Metazoa; phylum Chordata; class Chondrichthyes; order Carcharhiniformes; family Scyliorhinidae; genus Scyliorhinus; species Scyliorhinus torazame. The sequence continues at coordinate 57,463 of NW_027308628.1, read as the reverse complement.
GTGTTTGTGTGAGTTATATCTGTGTGTGAGTGAGTTATATCTGTGTGTGTGTGTTATATCTGTGTGTGTGTGAGTTATATCTGTGTGTGTGTGAGATATATCTGTGTGTGAGTGAGTTATATCTGTGTGTGTGTGAGTTATATCTGTGTGTGTGAGTTATATCTGTGTGTGTGTGAGTTATATCTGTGTGTGTGAGTTATATCTGTGTGTGTGTGAGTTATATCTGTGTGTGAGTGAGTTATATCTGTGTGTGTGTGAGTTATATCTGTGTGTGAGTGAGTTATATCTGTGTGTGTGTGAGTTATATCTGTGTGTGTGTGAGTTATATCTGTGTGTGTGTGTTATATCTGTGTGAGTGAGTTATATCTGTGTGTCAGTGAGTTATATCTGTGTGTGAGTGAGTTATATCTGTCTGTGTGTGAGTTATATCTGTGTGTGTGTGAGTTATATCTGTGTGTGTGTGAGTTATATCTGTGTGTGTAAGTTATATCTGTGTGTGAGTGAGTTATATCTGTGTGTGTGTGTGTTATATCTGTGTGAGTGAGTTATATCTGTGTGTGTGTGTTATATCTGTGTGTGTGAGTTATATCTGTGTGTGAGTAAGTTATATCTGTGTGTGAGTGAGTTATATCTGTGTGTGTTTGTTATATCTGTGTGTGAGTTATATCTGTGTGAGTGTGTTATATCTGTGTGAGTGTGTTATATCTGTGTGTGTGTGTTATATCTGTGTGTGTGAGTTATATCTGTGTGTGAGTGAGTTATATCTGTGTGTGTGTGAGTTATATCTGTGTGTGTGTGAGTTATATCTGTGTGTGTGAGTTATATCTGTGTGTGTGTGAGATATATCTGTGTGTGAGTGAGTTATACCTGTGTGTGTGTGTTATATCTGTGTGTGTGTGTTATATCTGTGTGTGTGTGTTATATCTGTGTGAGTGTGTTATATCTGTGTGTGAGTGAGTTATATCTGTGTGAGTGAGTGTGTTATATCTGTGTGTGTGTGTGTTATATCTGTGTGTGTGTGACTTATATCTGTGTGTGTGTTATATCTGTGTGTGTGTGTGTTATATCTGTGTGTGTGTGTTATATCTGTGTGAGTGTGTTATATCTGTGTGTGAGTGTGTTATATCTGTGTGAGTGAGTGTGTTATATCTGTGTGTGTGTGTTATATCTGTGTGAGTGTGAGTTATATCTGTGTGAGTGAGTAATATCTGTGTGTGAGTGAGTTATATCTGTGTGTGTGTGTGTTACATCTGTGTGTGTGTGAGTTATATCTGTGTGAGTCTGTGTTATATCTGTGTGTGTGTGTTATATCTGTGTGTGTGAGTGAGTTATATCTGTGTGTGTGTGTTATATCTGTGTGTGAGTGTGTTATATCTGTGTGTGTGTTATATCTGTGTGAGTGTGTTATATCTGTGTGTGTGTGTTATATCTGTGAGTGAGTGTGTTATATCTGTGTGTGAGTGAGTTATATCTGTGTGTGTGTGTTATATCTGTGTGTGTGTGTTATATCTGTGTGTGTGTGTTATATCTGTGTGTGAGTGTGTTATATCTGTGTGTGTGTGTTATATCTGTGTGTGTGAGTTATATCTGTGTGTGTGTGTTATATGTGTGTGTGTGTGTTATATCTGTGTGTGTGTGTGTTATATCTGTGTGTGTGAGTTATATCTGTGTGTGTGTGTTATATCTGTGTGTGAGTGAGTTATATCTGTGTGTGAGTGTGTTATATCTGTGTGTGTGTGAGTTATATCTGTGTGTGTGTGAGTTATATCTGTGTGTGAGTGTGTTATATCTGTGTGTGTGTGTTATATCTGTGTGTGTGAGTTATATCTGTGTGTGTGTGTTATATGTGTGTGTGTGAGTTATATCTGTGTGTGTGAGTTATATCTGTGTGTGTGTGAGTTATATCTGTGTGTGTGAGTTATATCTGTGTGTGTGTGAGTTATATCTGTGTGTGAGTGAGTTATATCTGTGTGTGTGTGAGTTATATCTGTGTGTGAGTGAGTTATATCTGTGTGTGTGTGAGTTATATCTGTGTGTGTGTGAGTTATATCTGTGTGTGTGTGTTATATCTGTGTGAGTGAGTTATATCTGTGTGTCAGTGAGTTATATCTGTGTGTGAGTGAGTTATATCTGTCTGTGTGTGAGTTATATCTGTGTGTGTGTGAGTTATATCTGTGTGTGTGTGAGTTATATCTGTGTGTGTAAGTTATATCTGTGTGTGAGTGAGTTATATCTGTGTGTGTGTGTGTTATATCTGTGTGAGTGAGTTATATCTGTGTGTGTGTGTTATATCTGTGTGTGTGAGTTATATCTGTGTGTGAGTAAGTTATATCTGTGTGTGAGTGAGTTATATCTGTGTGTGTTTGTTATATCTGTGTGTGAGTTATATCTGTGTGAGTGTGTTATATCTGTGTGAGTGTGTTATATCTGTGTGTGTGTGTTATATCTGTGTGTGTGAGTTATATCTGTGTGTGAGTGAGTTATATCTGTGTGTGTGTGAGTTATATCTGTATGTGTGTGAGTTATATCTGTGTGTGTGAGTTATATCTGTGTGTGTGTGAGATATATCTGTGTGTGAGTGAGTTATACCTGTGTGTGTGTGTTATATCTGTGTGTGTGTGTTATATCTGTGTGTGTGTGTTATATCTGTGTGTGTGAGTGAGTTATATCTGTGTGTGAGTGTGTTATATCTGTGTGTGTGTTATATCTGTGTGAGTGTGTTATATCTGTGTGTGTGTGTTATATCTGTGAGTGAGTGTGTTATATCTGTGTGTGAGTGAGTTATATCTGTGTGTGTGTGTTATATCTGTGTGTGTGTGTTATATCTGTGTGTGTGTGTTATATCTGTGTGTGAGTGTGTTATATCTGTGTGTGTGTGTTATATCTGTGTGTGTGAGTTATATCTGTGTGTGTGTGTTATATGTGTGTGTGTGTGTTATATCTGTGTGTGTGTGTGTTATATCTGTGTGTGTGAGTTATATCTGTGTGTGTGTGTTATATCTGTGTGTGAGTGAGTTATATCTGTGTGTGAGTGTGTTATATCTGTGTGTGTGTGAGTTATATCTGTGTGTGTGTGAGTTATATCTGTGTGTGAGTGTGTTATATCTGTGTGTGTGTTATATCTGTGTGTGTGAGTTATATCTGTGTGTGTGTGTTATATGTGTGTGTGTGAGTTATATCTGTGTGTGTGAGTTATATCTGTGTGTGTGTGAGTTATATCTGTGTGTGTGAGTTATATCTGTGTGTGTGTGAGTTATATCTGTGTGTGAGTGAGTTATATCTGTGTGTGTGTGAGTTATATCTGTGTGTGAGTGAGTTATATCTGTGTGTGTGTGAGTTATATCTGTGTGTGTGTGAGTTATATCTGTGTGTGTGTGTTATATCTGTGTGAGTGAGTTATATCTGTGTGTCAGTGAGTTATATCTGTGTGTGAGTGAGTTATATCTGTCTGTGTGTGAGTTATATCTGTGTGTGTGTGAGTTATATCTGTGTGTGTGTGAGTTATATCTGTGTGTGTAAGTTATATCTGTGTGTGAGTGAGTTATATCTGTGTGTGTGTGTGTTATATCTGTGTGAGTGAGTTATATCTGTGTGTGTGTGTTATATCTGTGTGTGTGAGTTATATCTGTGTGTGAGTAAGTTATATCTGTGTGTGAGTGAGTTATATCTGTGTGTGTTTGTTATATCTGTGTGTGAGTTATATCTGTGTGAGTGTGTTATATCTGTGTGAGTGTGTTATATCTGTGTGTGTGTGTTATATCTGTGTGTGTGAGTTATATCTGTGTGTGAGTGAGTTATATCTGTGTGTGTGTGAGTTATATCTGTGTGTGTGTGAGTTATATCTGTGTGTGTGAGTTATATCTGTGTGTGTGTGAGATATATCTGTGTGTGAGTGAGTTATACCTGTGTGTGTGTGTTATATCTGTGTGTGTGTGTTATATCTGTGTGTGTGTGTTATATCTGTGTGAGTGTGTTATATCTGTGTGTGAGTGAGTTATATCTGTGTGAGTGAGTGTGTTATATCTGTGTGTGTGTGTGTTATATCTGTGTGTGTGTGACTTATATCTGTGTGTGTGTTATATCTGTGTGTGTGTGTGTTATATCTGTGTGTGTGTGTTATATCTGTGTGAGTGTGTTATATCTGTGTGTGAGTGTGTTATATCTGTGTGAGTGAGTGTGTTATATCTGTGTGTGTGTGTTATATCTGTGTGAGTGTGAGTTATATCTGTGTGAGTGAGTAATATCTGTGTGTGAGTGAGTTATATCTGTGTGTGTGTGTGTTACATCTGTGTGTGTGTGAGTTATATCTGTGTGAGTCTGTGTTATATCTGTGTGTGTGTGTTATATCTGTGTGTGTGAGTGAGTTATATCTGTGTGTGTGTGTTATATCTGTGTGTGAGTGTGTTATATCTGTGTGTGTGTTATATCTGTGTGAGTGTGTTATATCTGTGTGTGTGTGTTATATCTGTGAGTGAGTGTGTTATATCTGTGTGTGAGTGAGTTATATCTGTGTGTGTGTGTTATATCTGTGTGTGTGTGTTATATCTGTGTGTGTGTGTTATATCTGTGTGTGAGTGTGTTATATCTGTGTGTGTGTGTTATATCTGTGTGTGTGAGTTATATCTGTGTGTGTGTGTTATATGTGTGTGTGTGTGTTATATCTGTGTGTGTGTGTGTTATATCTGTGTGTGTGAGTTATATCTGTGTGTGTGTGTTATATCTGTGTGTGAGTGAGTTATATCTGTGTGTGAGTGTGTTATATCTGTGTGTGTGTGAGTTATATCTGTGTGTGTGTGAGTTATATCTGTGTGTGAGTGTGTTATATCTGTGTGTGTGTGTTATATCTGTGTGTGTGAGTTATATCTGTGTGTGTGTGTTATATGTGTGTGTGTGTGTTATATCTGTGTGTGTGAGTTATATCTGTGTGAGTGTGTTATATGTGTGTGTGTGTGTTATATGTGTGTGTGTGAGTTATATCTGTGTGTGTGTGTTATATCTGTGTGAGTGTGAGTAATATCTGTGTGTGTGTGTTATATGTGTGTGTGTGTTATATGTGTGTGTGTGTGTTATATCTGTGTGTGTGTGTGTGTTATATCAGTGTGTGTGTGAGTTATATCTGTGTATGTGTGTTATATCTGTGTGTGAGTGAGTTATATCTGTGTGAGTGTGTTATATCTGTGTGAGTGAGTTATATCTGTGTGAGTGAGTTATATCTGTGTGTGTGTGTTATATCTGTGTGTGTGTGAGTTATATCTGTGTGTGTGTGTTATATCTGTGTGTGTGAGTTATATCTGTGTGTGTGTGTTATATCTGTGTGTGTGTGTTATATCTGTGTGTGTGTGTTATATCTGTGTGTGTGTGTTATATCTGTGTGTGTGTGTGTTATATCTGTGTGTGTGAGTTATATCTGTGTGTGTGTGTTATATCTGTGTGTGTGAGTTATATCTGTGTGTGTGTGTTATATCTGTGTGTGTGTGTGTTATATCTGTGTGTGTGTGTTATATCTGTGTGTGTGTGTTATATCTGTGTGTGTGTGAGTTATATCTGTGTGTTATATTTGTGTGTGAGTGAGTTATATCTGTGTGAGTGTGTTATATCTGTGTGAGTGTGTTATATCTGTGTGTGTGTGTTATATCTGTTTGTGTGTGTGTTATATATGTGTGTGTGTGTTATATCTGTGTGTGTGTGTGTTATATCTGTGTGTGTGTGTTATATCTGTGTGTGTGTGTTATATCTGTGTGTGTGTGAGTTATATCTGTGTGTGTGTGTTATATCTGTGTGAGTGAGTTATATCTGTGTGTGTGTGTTATATCTGTGTGTGTGTGTTATATCTGTGTGTGTGTGTTATATCTGTGTGTGTGTGAGTTATATCTGTGTGTGTGTGTTATATCTGTGTGAGTGAGTTATATCTGTGTGAGTGTGTTATATCTGTGTGTGTGTGTTATATCTGTGTGTGTGTGTTATATCTGTGTTAGTGAGTTATATCTGTGTGAGTGTGTTATATCTGTGTGTGTGTGTTATATCTGTGTGTGAGTGTGTTATATCTGTGTGAGTGAGTTATATCTGTGTGAGTGTGTTATATCTGTGTGTGTGTGTTATATCTGTGTGTGAGTGTGTTATATCTGTTTGTGTGTGTGTTATATATGTGTGTGTGTGTTATATCTGTGTGTGTGTGTGTTATATCTGTGTGTGTGTGTTATATCTGTGTGTGTGTGTTATATCAGTGTGTGTGTGAGTTATATCTGTGTGTGTGTGTTATATCTGTGTGAGTGAGTTATATCTGTGTGAGTGTGTTATATCTGTGTGTGTGTGTTATATCTGTGTGTGAGTGTGTTATATCTGTGTGAGTGAGTTATATCTGTGTGTGTGAGTTATATCTGTGTGAGTGTGTTATATCTGTGTGTGTGTGTTATATCTGTGTGTGTGTGTGTTATATCTGTGTGTGTGTGTGTTATATCTGTGTGTGTGAGTGTTATATCTGTGTGAGTGAGTTATATCTGTGTGTGAGTGAGTTTTATCTGTGTGTGTGTGAGTTATATCTGTGTGTGAGTGAGTTATATCTGTGTGTGAGTGAGTTATATCTGTGTGTGAGTGAGTTATATCTGTGTGAGTGTGTTATATCTGTGTGTGAGTGAGTTATATCTGTGTGTGTTATATCTGTGTGTGTGTGTGTTATATCTGTGAGTGAGTTATATCTGTGTGAGTGAGTTATATCTGTGTGTGTGTGTGTTATAGCTGTGTGTGTGTGTTATATCTGTGTGAGTGTTATATCTGTGTGTGAGTGAGTTATATCTGTGTGAGTGAGTTATATCTGTGTGAGTGAGTTATATCTGTGTGAGTGAGTTATATCTGTGTGTGTGTGTGTTATATCTGTGTGTGAGTGAGTTATATCTGTGTGAGTGTGTTATATCTGTATGAGTGTGTTATATCTGTGTGTGTGTGTGTTATATCTGTGTGTGAGTGTTATATCTGTGTGTGTGAGTTATATCTGTGTGTGTGTGAGTTATATCTGTGTGTGTGAGTTATATCTGTGTGTGAGTCTGTGTTATATCTGTCTGTGTGTGTTATATCTGTGTGTGTGAGTTATATCTGTGTGTGAGTCTGTGTTATATCTGTCTGTGTGTGTTATATCTGTGTGTGTGTGTTATATCTGTGTGTGAGTGAGTTATATCTGTGTGTGAGTGTGTTATATCTGTGTGTGTGTGTTATATCTGTGTGTGAGTGAGTTATATCTGTGTGTGTGTGTTATATCTGTGTGTGAGTGTGTTATATCTGTGTGTGTGTTATATCTGTGTGAGTGTGTTATATCTGTGTGTGTGTGTTATATCTGTGAGTGAGTGTGTTATATCTGTGTGTGTGTGTTATATGTGTGTGTGTGTGTTATATCTGTGTGTGTGTGTGTTATATCTGTGTGTGTGAGTTATATCTGTGTGTGTGTGTTATATCTGTGTGAGTGTGAGTTATATCTGTGTGTGTGTGTTATATGTGTGTGTGTGTGTGTTATATCTGTGTGTGTGTGTGTTATATCTGTGTGTGTGTGTGTGTTATATCTGTGTGTGTGTGAGTTATATCTGTGTGTGTGTGTTATATCTGTGTGTGAGTGAGTTATATCTGTGTGAGTGAGTTATATCTGTGTGAGTGAGTTATATCTGTGTGAGTGAGTTATATCTGTGTGTGTGTGTGTTATATCTGTGTGTGTGTGTTATATCTGTGTGTGAGTGAGTTATATCTGTGTGAGTGTGTTATATCTGTGTGAGTGTGTTATATCTGTGTGTGTGAGTTATATCTGTGTGTGTGTGTGTTATATCTGTGTGAGTGTGTTATATCTGTGTGTGAGTGAGTTATATCTGTGTGAGTGTGTTATATCTGTGTGAGTGAGTTATATCTGTGTGTGAGTGAGTTATATCTGTGTGAGTGTGTTATATCTGTGTGAGTGAGTTATATCTGTGTGTGTGTGTGTTATATCTGTGTGTGTGTGTTATATCTGTGTGTGGGTGTTATATCTGTGTGTGAGTGTGTTATATCTGTGTGTGAGTGAGTTATATCTGTGTGAGTGTGTTATATCTGTGTGTGTGTGTGTTATATCTGTGTGTGGGTGTTATATCTGTGTGTGTGTGTTATATCTGTGTGTGAGTGAGTTCTATCTGTGTGTGTGTGTTATATCTGTGTGAGTGAGTTATATCTGTGTGTGTGTGTGTTATATCTGTGTGTGAGTGTTATATCTGTGTGTGTGTTATATCTGTGTGTGTGTTATATCTGTGTGTGTGTGAGTGAGTTATATCTGTGTGTGAGTGTGTTATATCTGTGTGAGTGAGTTATATCTGTGTGTGAGTGAGTTATATCTGTGTGTGTGTGAGTTATATCTGTGTGTGTGTGTGTTATATCTGTGTGTGTGTGAGTTATATCTGTGTGTGTGTGTTGTATCTGTGTGAGTGTGAGTTATATCTGTGCGAGTGTGTTATATCTGTGTGAGTGAGTTATATCTGTGTGAGTGAGTTATATCTGTGTGTGAGTGAGTTATATCTGTGTGTGTGTGAGTTATATCTGTGTGTGTGTGAGTTATATCTGTGTGTGTGTGTTATATCTGTGTGTGTGTGTTATATCTGTGTGTGTGTGAGTTATATCTGTGTGTGAGTGAGTTATATCTGTGTGTGTGTGTTATATCTGTGTGTGTGTGAGTTATATCTGTGTGTGTGTGTTATATCTGTGTGTGAGTGAGTTATATCTGTGTGTGTGTGAGTTATATCTGTGTGTGTGAGTTATATCTGTGTGTGTGTGAGTTATATCTGTGTGTGTGAGTTATATCTGTGTGTGTGTGAGTTATATCTGTGTGTGAGTGAGTTATATCTGTGTGTGTGTGAGTTATATCTGTGTGTGAGTGAGTTATATCTGTGTGTGTGTGAGTTATATCTGTGTGTGTGTGAGTTATATCTGTGTGTGTGTGTTATATCTGTGTGAGTGAGTTATATCTGTGTGTCAGTGAGTTATATCTGTGTGTGAGTGAGTTATATCTGTCTGTGTGTGAGTTATATCTGTGTGTGTGTGAGTTATATCTGTGTGTGTGTGAGTTATATCTGTGTGTGTAAGTTATATCTGTGTGTGAGTGAGTTATATCTGTGTGTGTGTGTGTTATATCTGTGTGAGTGAGTTATATCTGTGTGTGTGTGTTATATCTGTGTGTGTGAGTTATATCTGTGTGTGAGTGAGTTATATCTGTGTGTGAGTGAGTTATATCTGTGTGTGTTTGTTATATCTGTGTGTGAGTTATATCTGTGTGAGTGTGTTATATCTGTGTGAGTGTGTTATATCTGTGTGTGTGTGTTATATCTGTGTGTGTGAGTTATATCTGTGTGTGAGTGAGTTATATCTGTGTGTGTGTGAGTTATATCTGTGTGTGTGTGAGTTATATCTGTGTGTGTGAGTTATATCTGTGTGTGTGTGAGGTATATCTGTGTGTGAGTGAGTTATACCTGTGTGTGTGTGTTATATCTGTGTGTGTGTGTTATATCTGTGTGTGAGTGAGTTATATCTGTGTGAGTGTGTTATATCTGTATGAGTGTGTTATATCTGTGTGTGTGTGTGTTATATCTGTGTGTGAGTGTTATATCTGTGTGTGTGAGTTATATCTGTGTGTGTGTGAGTTATATCTGTGTGTGTGAGTTATATCTGTGTGTGAGTCTGTGTTATATCTGTCTGTGTGTGTTATATCTGTGTGTGTGAGTTATATCTGTGTGTGAGTCTGTGTTATATCTGTCTGTGTGTGTTATATCTGTGTGTGTGTGTTATATCTGTGTGTGAGTGAGTTATATCTGTGTGTGAGTGTGTTATATCTGTGTGTGTGTGTTATATCTGTGTGTGAGTGAGTTATATCTGTGTGTGTGTGTTATATCTGTGTGTGAGTGTGTTATATCTGTGTGTGTGTTATATCTGTGTGAGTGTGTTATATCTGTGTGTGTGTGTTATATCTGTGAGTGAGTGTGTTATATCTGTGTGTGTCTGTTATATGTGTGTGTGTGTGTTATATCTGTGTGTGTGTGTGTTATATCTGTGTGTGTGAGTTATATCTGTGTGTGTGTGTTATATCTGTGTGAGTGTGAGTTATATCTGTGTGTGTGTGTTATATGTGTGTGTGTGTGTGTTATATCTGTGTGTGTGTGTGTTATATCTGTGTGTGTGTGTGTTATATCTGTGTGTGTGTGAGTTATATCTGTGTGTGTGTGTTATATCTGTGTGTGAGTGAGTTATATCTGTGTGAGTGTGTTATATCTGTGTGAGTGAGTTATATCTGTGTGAGTGAGTTATATCTGTGTGTGTGTGTGTTATATCTGTGTGTGTGTGTTATATCTGTGTGTGAGTGAGTTATATCTGTGTGAGTGTGTTATATCTGTGTGAGTGTGTTATATCTGTGTGTGTGAGTTATATCTGTGTGTGTGTGTGTTATATCTGTGTGAGTGTGTTATATCTGTGTGTGAGTGAGTTATATCTGTGTGAGTGTGTTATATCTGTGTGAGTGAGTTATATCTGTGTGTGAGTGAGTTATATCTGTGTGAGTGTGTTATATCTGTGTGAGTGAGTTATATCTGTGTGTGTGTGTGTTATATCTGTGTGTGTGTGTTATATCTGTGTGTGGGTGTTATATCTGTGTGTGAGTGTGTTATATCTGTGTGTGAGTGAGTTATATCTGTGTGAGTGTGTTATATCTGTGTGTGTGTGTGTTATATCTGTGTGTGGGTGTTATATCTGTGTGTGAGTGAGTTATATCTGTGCGTGAGTTATATCTGTGTGAGTGTGTTATATCTGTGTGTGGGTGTTATATCTCTTTGTGTGTGTTATATCTGTGTGTGTGTGTTATATCTGTGTGAGTGAGTTATATCTGTGTGTGTGTGTGTTATATCTGTGTGAGTGTGTTATATCTGTGTGTGAGTGAGTTATATCTGTGTGAGTGTGTTATATCTGTGTGAGTGAGTTATATCTGTGTGTGTGTGTGTTATATCTGTGTGTGTGTGTTATATCTGTGTGTGTGTGTTATATCTGTGTGTGAGTGAGTTCTATCTGTGTGAGTGTGTTATATCTGTGTGAGTGAGTTATATCTGTGTGTGTGTGTGTTATATCTGTGTGTGAGTGTTATATCTGTGTGTGTGTTATATCTGTGTGTGTGTTATATCTGTGTGTGTGTTATATCTGTGTGACTGAGTTATATCTGTGTGTGTGTGTGTTATATCTGTGTGTGTGTGAGTTATATCTGTGTGTGTGTGTTGTATCTGTGTGAGTGTGAGTTATATCTGTGCGAGTGTGTTATATCTGTGTGAGTGAGTTATATCTGTGTGAGTGAGTTATATCTGTGTGTGAGTGAGTTATATCTGTGTGTGTGTGAGTTATATCTGTGTGTGTGTGAGTTATATCTGTGTGTGTGTGTTATATCTGTGTGTGTGTGTTATATCTGTGTGTGTGTGAGTTATATCTGTGTGTGAGTGAGTTATATCTGTGTGTGTGTGTTATATCTGTGTGTGTGTGAGTTATATCTGTGTGTGTGTGAGTTATATCTGTGTGTGAGTGAGTTATATCTGTGTGTGTGTGAGTTATATCTGTGTGTGTGAGTTATATCTGTGTGTGTGTGAGTTATATCTGTGTGTGTGAGTTATATCTGTGTGTGTGTGAGTTATATCTGTGTGTGAGTGAGTTATATCTGTGTGTGTGTGAGTTATATCTGTGTGTGAGTGAGTTATATCTGTGTGTGTGTGAGTTATATCTGTGTGTGTGTGAGTTATATCTGTGTGTGTGTGTTATATCTGTGTGAGTGAGTTATATCTGTGTGTCAGTGAGTTATATCAGTGTGTGAGTGAGTTATATCTGTCTGTGTGTGAGTTATATCTGTGTGTGTGTGAGTTATATCTGTGTGTGTGTGAGTTATATCTGTGTGTGTAAGTTATATCTGTGTGTGAGTGAGTTATATCTGTGTGTGTGTGTGTTATATCTGTGTGAGTGAGTTATATCTGTGTGTGTGTGTTATATCTGTGTGTGTGAGTTATATCTGTGTGTGAGTGAGTTATATCTGTGTGTGAGTGAGTTATATCTGTGTGTGTTTGTTATATCTGTGTGTGAGGTATATCTGTGTGAGTGTGTTATATCTGTGTGAGTGTGTTATATCTGTGTGTGTGTGTTATATCTGTGTGTGTGAGTTATATCTGTGTGTGTGAGTTATATCTGTGTGTGTGTGAGTTATATCTGTGTGTGTGTGAGTTATATCTGTGTGTGTGAGTTATATCTGTGTGTGTGTTTGTTATATCTGTGTGTGAGGTATATCTGTGTGAGTGTGTTATATCTGTGTGAGTGAGTTATATCTGTGTGTGTGAGTTATATCTGTGTGTGTGTGAGTTATATCTGTGTGTGTGTGAGTTATATCTGTGTGTGTGAGTTATATCTGTGTGTGTGTGAGATATATCTGTGTGTGAGTGAGTTATACCTGTGTGTGTGTGAGTTATATCTGTGTGAGTGAGTGTGTTATATCTGTGTGTGTGTGTTATATCTGTGTGTGTGTGAGTTATATCTGTGTGTGTGTGAGTTATATCTGTGTGAGTGAGTTATATCTCTGTGCGTGAGTGAGTTATATCTGTGTGTGTGTGTTATATCTGTGTGAGTGTGAGTTATATCTGTGTGTGTGTGTGTTATATCTGTGTGTGAGTGAGTTATATCTGTGTGTGAGTGAGTTATATCTGTGTGTGTGTGAGATATATCTGTGTGTGAGTGAGTTATACCTGTGTGTGTGTGAGTTATATCTGTGTGAGTGAGTGTGTTATATCTGTGTGTGTGTGTTATATCTGTGTGTGTGTGAGTTATATCTGTGTGTGTGTGTGTTATATCTGTGTGTGAGTGAGTTATATCTGTGTGTGAGTGAGTTATATCTGTGTGTGAGTGAGTTATACCTGTGTGTGAGTGAGTTATATCTGTGTGTGAGTGAGCTATATCTGTGTGTGTGTGAGTTATATCTGTGTGTGTGTGTTATATCTGTGTGTGTGTGTTATATCTGTGTGAGTGTGTTATATCTGTGTGTGAGTGCGTTATATTTGTGTGAGTGAGTGTGTTATATCTGTGTGTGTGTGTGTTATATCTGTGTGTGTGTGACTTATATCTGTGTGTGTGTTATATCTGTGTGTGTGTGTGTTATATCTGTGTGTGTGTGTTATATCTGTGTGAGTGTGTTATATCTGTGTGTGAGTGTGTTATATCTGTGTGAGTGAGTGTGTTATATCTGTGTGTGTGTGTTATATCTGTGTGAGTGTGAGTTATATCTGTGTGAGTGAGTAATATCTGTGTGTGAGTGAGTTATATCTGTGTGTGTGTGTGTTACATCTGTGTGTGTGTGAGTTATATCTGTGTGAGTCTGTGTTATATCTGTGTGTGTGTGTTATATCTGTGTGTGAGTGAGTTATATCTGTGTGTGAGTGAGTTATATCTGTGTGTGTGTGTTATATCTGTGTGTGAGTGAGTTATATCTGTGTGTGTGTGTTATATCTGTGTGTGTGTGTTATATCTGTGTGTGTGTGTTATATCTGTGTGTGAGTGTGTTATATCTGTGTGTGTGTGTTATATCTGTGTGTGTGAGTTATATCTGTGTGTGTGTGTTATATGTGTGTGTGTGTGTTATATCTGTGTGTGTGTGTGTTATATCTGTGTGTGTGAGTTATATCTGTGTGTGTGTGTTATATCTGTGTGTGAGTGAGTTATATCTGTGTGTGAGTGTGTTATATCTGTGTGTGTGTGAGTTATATCTGTGTGTGTGTGAGTTATATCTGTGTGTGAGTGTGTTATATCTGTGTGTGTGTGTTATATCTGTGTGTGTGAGTTATATCTGTGTGTGTGTGTTATATGTGTGTGTGTGTGTTATATCTGTGTGTGTGAGTTATATCTGTGTGAGTGTGTTATATGTGTGTGTGTGTGTTATATGTGTGTGTGTGAGTTATATCTGTGTGTGTGTGTTATATCTGTGTGAGTGTGAGTTATATCTGTGTGTGTGTGTTATATGTGTGTGTGTGTGTTATATGTGTGTGTGTGTGTTATATCTGTGTGTGTGTGTGTGTTATATCAGTGTGTGTGTGAGTTATATCTGTGTATGTGTGTTATATCTGTGTGTGAGTGAGTTATATCTGTGTGAGTGTGTTATATCTGTGTGAGTGAGTTATATCTGTGTGAGTGAGTTATATCTGTGTGTGTGTGTGTTATATCTGTGTGTGTGTGTTATATCTGTGTGTGAGTGAGTTATATCTGTGTGAGTGTGTTATATCTGTGTGAGTGTGTTATATCTGTGTGTGTGTGTTATATCTGTTTGTGTGTGTGTTATATATGTGTGTGTGTGTTATATCTGTGTGTGTGTGTGTGTTATATCTGTGTGTGTGTGTTATATCTGTGTGTGTGTGTTATATCTGTGTGTGTGTGTTATATCTGTGTGAGTGAGTTATATCTGTGTGTGTGAGTTATATCTGTGTGAGTGTGTTATATCTGTGTGTGTGTGTTATATCTGTGTGTGTGTGTGTTATATCTGTGTGTGTGTGTGTTATATCTGTGTGTGTGAGTGTTATATCTGTGTGAGTGAGTTATATCTGTGTGTGAGTGAGTTATATCTGTGTGTGTGTGAGTTATATCTGTGTGTGAGTGAGTTATATCTGTGTGTGAGTGAGTTATATCTGTGTGTGAGTGAGTTATATCTGTGTGAGTGTGTTATATCTGTGTGTGAGTGAGTTATATCTGTGTGTGTGTGTTATATCTGTGTGTGTGTGTGTTATATCTGTGAGTGAGTTATATCTGTGTGAGTGAGTTACATCTGTGTGTGTGTGTGTTATAGCTGTGTGTGTGTGTTATATCTGTGTGTGAGTGAGTTATATCTGTGTGAGTGTGTTATATCTGTATGAGTGTATTATATCTGTGTGTGTGTGTTATATCTGTCTGTGTGTGTTATATCTGTGTGTGTGTGTGTTATATCTGTGTGTGTGTGTGTTATATCTGTGTGTGTGAGTGTTATATCTGTGTGAGTGAGTTATATCTGTGTGTGAGTGAGTTATATCTGTGTGTGTGTGAGTTATATCTGTGTGTGAGTGAGTTATATCTGTGTGTGAGTGAGTTATATCTGTGTGTGAGTGAGTTATATCTGTGTGAGTGTGTTATATCTGTGTGTGAGTGAGTTATATCTGTGTGTGTGTGTTATATCTGTGTGTGTGTGTGTTATATCTGTGTGTCTGTGCGTGAGTGAGTTATATCTGTGTGTGTGTGTTATATCTGTGTGTGGGTGAGTTATATCTGTGTGAGTGAGTTATATCTGTGTGAGTGTGTTATATCTGTGTGTGGGTGAGTTATATCTGTGTGTGTGTGTTATATCTGTGTGTGTGTGTTATATCTGTGTGTGTGTGTTATATCTATGTGTGTGTGTTATATATGTGTGTGTGTGTTATATCTGTGTGAGTGTGTTATATCTGTGTGTGTGTGTTATATCTGTGTGTGTGTGTGTTATATCTGTGTGTGTGTGTTATATCTGTGTGGGTGTGTTATATCTGTGTGTGAGTGAGTTATATCTGTGTGAGTGTGTTATATCTGTGTGAGTGAGTTATATCTGTGTGTGTGTGTTATATCTGTGTGAGTGTGTTATATCTGTGTGAGTGAGTTATATCTGTGTGTGTGTGTTATATCTGTGTATGTGTGTTATATCTGTGTGAGTGAGTTATATCTGTGTGAGTGAGCTATATCTGTGTGAGTGAGTTATATCTGTGTGTGTGTGTTATATCTGTGTGTGTGTGTTATATCTGTGTGAGTGAGTTATATCTGTGTGTGTGTTATATCTGTGTGTGTGTGAGTTATATCTGTGTGAGTGAGTTATATCTGCGAGTTTGTGTTATATCTGTGTGTGTGGGTGTTATATCTGTGTGTGTGTGTTATATCTGTGTGTGTGAGTTATATCTGTGTGTGAGTGAGTTATATCTGTGTGTGTGTGTTATATCTATGTGTGAGTGAGTTATATCTGTGTGTGAGTGAGTTATATCTGTGTGTGAGTGAGTTATATCTGTGTGTGTGTGTTATATCTGTGTGTGTGTGTGTTATATCTGTGTGAGTGAGTTATATCTGTGTGAGTGTGTTATATCTGTGTGTGTGTGTTATATCTGTGTGTGAGTGAGTTATATCTGTGTGAGTGAGTTATATCTGTGTGTGAGTGAGTTATATCTGTGTGTGAGTTATATCTGTGTGTGTGTGTTATATCTGTGTGTGTGTGTTATATCTGTGTGAGTGAGTTATATCTGTGTGAGTGAGTTATATCTGTGTGAGTGTGTTATATCTGTGTGAGTGTGTTATATCTGTGTGTGTGTGTGTTATATCTGTGTGTGAGTGAGTTATATCTGTGTGAGTGTGTGTTATATCTGTGTGTGAGTGAGTTATATCTGTGTGTGTGTGTTATATCTGTGTGTGTGTGTTATATCTGTGTGAGTGAGTTATATCTGTGTGTGTGAGTTATATGTGTGTCTGACTGTGTTATGTCTGTGTGAGTGAGTTATATCTGTGTGAGTGTGTTATATCCGTGTGAGTGAGTTATATCTGTGTGAGTGAGTTATATCTGTGTGTGAGTGAGTTATATCTGTGTGTGTGAGTTATATCTGTGTGTGTGAGTTATATCTGTGTGAGTGAGTTATATGTGTGTCTGAGTGTGTTATGTCTGTGTGAGTGTGTTATATCTGTGTGAGTGAGTTATATCTGTGTGTGTGTGTGTTATATCTGTGTGTCAGTGTGTTATATCTGTGTGTGAGTTATATCTGTGTGTGTGTGTGTTATATCTGTGTGTGTGTGTTATATCTGTGTGTGAGTGTGTTATATCTGTGTGAGTCTGTTATATCTGTGTGTGTGTGTGTTATATCTGTGTGTGTGTGTTATATCTGTGTGTGAGTGTGTTATATCTGTGTGTGAGTGTGTTATATCTGTGTGAGTGAGTTATATCTGTGTGTGTGTGTGTTATATCTGTGTGTGTGTGTGTTATATCTGTGTGTGGGTGTTATATCTGTGTGTGAGTGAGTTATATCTGTGTGAGTGTGTTATATCTGTGTGAGTGAGTTATATCTGTGTGTGTGTGTGTTATATCTGTGTGTGTGTGTGTTATATCTGTGTGAGTGAGTTATATCTGTGTGAGTGAGTTATATCTGTGTGTGTGTGTTATATCTGTGTGTGTGTTATATCTGTGTGTGTGTTATATCTGTGTGTGTGAGTTATATCTGTGTGTGAGTGAGTTATATCTGTGTGTGTGTGTGTTATATCTGTGTGTGTGTGTTATATCTGTGTGTGTGTGTTATATCTGTGTGTGAGTGAGTTATATCTGTGTGTGTGTGTGTTATATCTGTGTGTGTGTGTGTTATATCTGTGTGTGAGTGAGTTATATCTGTGTGTGTGTGTGTTATATCTGTGTGTGTGTGTTATATCTGTGTGTGTGTGTGTTATATCTGTGTGTGTGTGTGTTTTTTCTGTGTGTGGGTGTTATATCTGTGTGTGAGTGAGTTATATCTGTGTGAGTGTGTTATATCTGTGTGAGTGAGTTATATCTCTGTGTGTGTGTGTTATATCTGTGTGTGTGTGTGTTATATCTGTGTGAGTGAGTTATATCTGTGTGAGTGAGTTATATCTGTGTGTGTGTGTTATATCTGTGTGTGTGTTATATCTGTGTGTGTGTTATATCTGTGTGTGTGAGTTATATCTGTGTGAGTGTGTTATATCTGTGTGAGTGTGTTATATCTGTGTGTGTGTGTGTTATATCTGTGTGTGAGTGAGTTATATCTGTGTGAGTGTGTGTTATATCTGTGTGTGAGTGAGTTATATCTGTGTGTGTGTGTTATATCTGTGTGTGTGTGTTATATCTGTGTGAGTGAGTTATATCTGTGTGTGTGAGTTATATGTGTGTCTGAGTGTGTTATGTCTGTGTGAGTGAGTTATATCTGTGTGAGTGTGTTATATCCGTGTGAGTGAGTTATATCTGTGTGAGTGAGTTATATCTGTGTGTGAGTGAGTTATATCTGTGTGTGTGAGTTATATCTGTGTGTGTGAGTTATATCTGTGTGAGTGAGTTATATGTGTGTCTGAGTGTGTTATGTCTGTGTGAGTGTGTTATATCTGTGTGAGTGAGTTATATCTGTGTGTGTGTGTGTTATATCTGTGTGTCAGTGTGTTATATCTGTGTGTGAGTTATATCTGTGTGTGTGTGTGTTATATCTGTGTGTGTGTGTTATATCTGTGTGTGAGTGTGTTATATCTGTGTGAGTCTGTTATATCTGTGTGTGTGTGTGTTATATCTGTGTGTGTGTGTTATATCTGTGTGTGAGTGTGTTATATCTGTGTGTGAGTGTGTTATATCTGTGTGAGTGAGTTATATCTGTGTGTGTGTGTGTTATATCTGTGTGTGTGTGTGTTATATCTGTGTGTGGGTGTTATATCTGTGTGTGAGTGAGTTATATCTGTGTGAGTGTGTTATATCTGTGTGAGTGAGTTATATCTCTGTGTGTGTGTGTTATATCTGTGTGTGTGTGTGTTATATCTGTGTGAGTGAGTTATATCTGTGTGAGTGAGTTATATCTGTGTGTGTGTGTTATATCTGTGTGTGTGTTATATCTGTGTGTGTGTTATATCTGTGTGTGTGAGTTATATCTGTGTGTGAGTGAGTTATATCTGTGTGTGTGTGTGTTATATCTGTGTGTGTGTGTTATATCTGTGTGTGTGTGTTATATCTGTGTGTGAGTGAGTTATATCTGTGTGTGTGTGTGTTATATCTGTGTGTGTGTGTGTTATATCTGTGTGTGAGTGAGTTATATCTGTGTGTGTGTGTGTTATATCTGTGTGTGTGTGTGTTATATCTGTGTGTGTGTGTGTTATATCTGTGTGTGTGTGTGTTATATCTGTGTGTGGGTGTTATATCTGTGTGTGAGTGAGTTATATCTGTGTGAGTGTGTTATATCTGTGTGAGTGAGTTATATCTCTGTGTGTGTGTGTTATATCTGTGTGTGTGTGTGTTATATCTGTGTGAGTGAGTTATATCTGTGTGAGTGAGTTATATCTGTGTGTGTGTGTTATATCTGTGTGTGTGTTATATCTGTGTGTGTGTTATATCTGTGTGTGTGAGTTATATCTGTGTGTGAGTGAGTTATATCTGTGTGTGTGTGTGTTATATCTGTGTGTGTGTGAGTTATATCTGTGTGTGTGTGTTATATCTGTGTGAGTGAGTTATATCTGTGTGTGGGTGTTATATCTGTGTGTGTGTTATATCTGTGTGTGTGTGTTATATCTGTGTGTGTGTGTGTTATATCTGTGTGAGTGAGTTATATCTGTGTGAGTGAGTTATATCTGTGTGTGTGTGTGTTATAGCTGTGTGTGTGTTATATCTGTGTGTGAGTGAGTTATATCTGTGTGAGTGTGTTATATCTGTGTGAGTGTGTTATATCTGTGTGTGTGTGTTATATCTGTGTGTGTGTGTGTTATATCTGTGTGAGTGAGTTATATCTGTGTGAGTGTGTTATATCTGTGTGAGTGTGTTATATCTGTGTGTGTGTGTGTTATATCTGTGTGAGTGAGTTATATCTGTGTGTGTGTGTGTTATAGCTGTGTGTGTGTTATATCTGTGTGTGAGTGAGTTATATCTGTGTGAGTGTGTTATATCTGTGTGAGTGAGTTATATCTGTGTGTGTGTGTGTTATATCTGCGTGTGTGTGTTATATCTGTGTGTGAGTGAGTTATATCTGTGTGAGTGTGTTATATCTGTGTGTGTGTGTGTTATATCTGTGTGTGTGAGTGTTATATCTGTGTGTGAGTGTGAGTTATATCTGTGTGAGTGTGTTATATCTGTGTGTGGGTGTTATATCTGTGTGTGTGTTATATCTGTGTGTGAGTGAGTTATATCTGTGTGAGTGTGTGTTATATCTGTGTCTGTTTGTGTTATATCTGTGTGTCTGTGTGTGAGTGAGTTATATCTGTGTGTGTCTGTTATATCTGTGTGTGGGTGAGTTATATCTGTGTGAGTGAGTTATATCTGTGTGAGTGTGTTATATCTGTGTGTGGGTGAGTTATATCTGTGTGTGTGTGTTATATCTGTGTGTGTGTGTTATATCTGTGTGTGTGTTATATCTATGTGTGTGTGTTATATCTGTGTGTGTGTGTTATATCTGTCTGAGTGTGTTATATCTGTGTGTGTGTGTTATATCTGTGTGTGTGTGTTATATCTGTGTGTGTGTGTTATATCTGTGTGTGTGTGTTATATCTGTGTGTGTGAGTTATATCTGTGTGAGTGAGTTATATCTCTGTGTGTGTGTGTTATATCTGCGTGTGTGTGTTATATCTGTGTGTGAGTGAGTTATATCTGTGTGAGTGTGTTATATCTGTGTGTGAGTGAGTTATATCTGTGTGTGAGTGAGTTATATCTGTGTGAGTGAGTTATATCTGTGTGTGTGTTATATCTGTGTGAGTGAGTTATATCTGTGTGTGTGTGTGTTATATCTTAGTGTGTGTGTTATATCTGTGTGTGTGTGTTATATCTGTGTGTGAGTGAGTTATATCTGTGTGAGTGTGTTATATCTGTGTCAGTGAGTTATATCTGTGTGTGTGAGTTATATCTGTGTGAGTGAGTTATATCTCTGTGTGTGTGTGTTATATCTGTGTGTGTGTGTGTTATATCTGTGTGAGTGTGTTATATCTGTGTGAGTGAGTTATATCTGTGTGTGTGTGTTATATCTGTGTGAGTGAGTTATATCTGTGTGAGTGAGTTATATCTGTCTGTGTGTGTTATATCTGTGTGAGTGTGTTATATCTGTGTGAGTGTGTTATATCTGTGTGTGTGTGTTATATCTGTGTGTGAGTGAGTTATATCTGTGTGAGTGTGTTATATCTGTGTGAGTGAGTTATATCTGTGTGTGTGTGTGTTATATCTGTGTGTGTGTGTTATATCTGTGTGTGAGTGAGTTATATCTGTGTGAGTGAGTTATATCTGTGTGTGTGTGTTATATCTGTGTGTGTGGGTGTTATATCTGTGAGTGAGTGAGTTATATCTGTGTGTGGGTGAGTTATATCTGTGTGAGTGTGTTATATCTGTGTGTGTGTGTTATATCTGTGTGTGAGTGAGTTATATCTGTGTGAGTGAGTTATATCTGTGTGTGAGTGAGTTATATCTGTGTGTGAGTTATATCTGTGTGTGTGTGTTATATCTGTGTGTGTGTGTGTGTTATATCTGTGTGTGTGTGTGTGTTATATCTGTGTGTGTGTGTTATATCTGTGTGTGTGTGTTATATCTGTGTGTGAGTGAGTTATATCTGTGTGTGTGAGTTATATCTGTGTGTGAGTGTGTTATATCTGTGTGTGTGTGGGTGTTATATCTGTGTGTGTGTGTTATATCTGTGTGTGTGTGTTATATCTGTGTGTGAGTGAGTTATATCTGTGTGTGTGTGTTATATCTGTGTGTGTGTGTTATATCTGTGTGAGTGAGTTATATCTGTGTGAGTGAGTTATATCTGTGTGAGTGTGTTATATCTGTGTGTGTGTGTTATATCTGTGTGTGAGTGAGTTATATCTGTGTGAGTGTGTTATATCTGTGTGAGTGAGTTATATCTGTGTGTGAGTGTGTTATGTCTGTGTGAGTGTGTTATATCTGTGTGAGTGAGTTATATCTGTGTGTGTGTGTGTTATATCTGTGTGTGAGTGAGTTATATCTGTGTGAGTGTGTTATATCTGTGTGAGTGAGTTATATCTGTGTGTGTGTTATATCTGTGTGTGAGTGTTATATCTGTGTGTGTGTGTTATATCTGTGTGTGTGTTATATCTGTGTGTGTGTTATATCTGTGTGTGTGAGTTATATCTGTGTGTGAGTGAGTTATATCTGTGTGTGTGTGTGTTATATCTGTGTGTGTGTGAGTTATATCTGTGTGTGAGTGTTATATCTGTGTGAGTGAGTTATATCTGTGTGTGAGTGAGTTATATCTGTGTGTGTGTGTGTGTTATATCTGTGTGTGTGTTATATCTGTGTGTGTGTGTTATATCTGTGTGTGTGTGTTATATCTGTGTGAGTGTGTGTTATATCTGTGTGTGTGTGTGTTATATCTGTGTGTGTGTGTTATATCTGTGTGAGTGAGTTATATCTGTGTGAGTGAGTTATATCTGTGTGTGTGTGTGTTATATCTGTGTGTGAGTGTGTTATATCTGTGTGAGTGAGTTATATCTGTGTGTGTGTGTGTTATATCTGTGTGTGTGTGTTATATCTGTGTGAGTGAGTTATATCTGTGTGAGTGAGTTATATCTGTGTGTGTGTGTGTTATATCTGTGTGTGAGTGTTATATCTGTGTGTGTGTTATATCTGTGTGTGTGTTATATCTGTGTGTGTGTTATATCTGTGTGACTGAGTTATATCTGTGTGTGTGTGTGTTATATCTGTGTGTGTGTGAGTTATATCTGTGTGTGTGTGTTGTATCTGTGTGAGTGTGAGTTATATCTGTGTGAGTGTGTTATATCTGTGTGAGTGAGTTATATCTGTGTGAGTGAGTTATATCTGTGTGTGAGTGAGTTATATCTGTGTGTGTGTGAGTTATATCTGTGTGTGTGAGTTATATCTGTGTGTGTGTGTTATATCTGTGTGTGTGTGTTATATCTGTGTGTGTGTGAGTTATATCTGTGTGTGAGTGAGTTATATCTGTGTGTGTGTGTTATATCAGTGTGTGTGTGAGTTATATCTGTGTGTGTGTGAGTTATATCTGTGTGTGAGTGAGTTATATCTGTGTGTGTGTGAGTTATATCTGTGTGTGTGAGTTATATCTGTGTGTGTGTGAGTTATATCTGTGTGTGTGAGTTATATCTGTGTGTGTGTGAGTTATATCTGTGTGTGAGTGAGTTATATCTGTGTGTGTGTGAGTTATATCTGTGTGTGAGTGAGTTATATCTGTGTGTGTGTGAGTTATATCTGTGTGTGTGTGAGTTATATCTGTGTGTGTGTGTTATATCTGTGTGAGTGAGTTATATCTGTGTGTCAGTGAGTTATATCTGTGTGTGAGTGAGTTATATCTGTCTGTGTGTGAGTTATATCTGTGTGTGTGTGAGTTATATCTGTGTGTGTGTGAGTTATATCTGTGTGTGTAAGTTATATCTGTGTGTGAGTGAGTTATATCTGTGTGTGTGTGTGTTATATCTGTGTGAGTGAGTTATATCTGTGTGTGTGTGTTATATCTGTGTGTGTGAGTTATATCTGTGTGTGAGTGAGTTATATCTGTGTGTGAGTGAGTTATATCTGTGTGTGTTTGTTATATCTGTGTGTGAGTTATATCTGTGTGAGTGTGTTATATCTGTGTGAGTGTGTTATATCTGTGTGTGTGTGTTATATCTGTGTGTGTGAGTTATATCTGTGTGTGAGTGAGTTATATCTGTGTGTGTGTGAGTTATATCTGTGTGTGTGTGAGTTATATCTGTGTGTGTGAGTTATATCTGTGTGTGTGTGAGATATATCTGTGTGTGAGTGAGTTATACCTGTGTGTGTGTGTTATATCTGTGTGTGTGTGTGTTATATCTGTGTGTGTGTGTTATATCTGTGTGAGTGTGTTATATCTGTGTGTGAGTGAGTTATATCTGTGTGAGTGAGTGTGTTATATCTGTGTGTGTGTGTGTTATATCTGTGTGTGTGACTTATATCTGTGTGTGTGTTATATCTGTGTGTGTGTGTGTTATATCTGTGTGTGTGTGTTATATCTGTGTGAGTGTGTTATATCTGTGTGTGAGTGTGTTATATCTGTGTGAGTGAGTGTGTTATATCTGTGTGTGTGTGTTATATCTGTGTGAGTGTGAGTTATATCTGTGTGAGTGAGTAATATCTGTGTGTGAGTGAGTTATATCTGTGTGTGTGTGTGTTACATCTGTGTGTGTGTGAGTTATATCTGTGTGAGTCTGTGTTATATCTGTGTGTGTGTGTTATATCTGTGTGTGAGTGAGTTATATCTGTGTGTGAGTGAGTTATATCTGTGTGTGTGTGTTATATCTGTGTGTGAGTGTGTTATATCTGTGTGTGTGTGTTATATCTGTGTGTGTGTGTTATATCTGTGAGTGAGTGTGTTATATCTGTGTGTGTGTTATATCTGTGTGTGAGTGAGTTATATCTGTGTGTGTGTGTTATATCTGTGTGTGTGTGTTATATCTGTGTGTGTGTGTTATATCTGTGTGTGAGTGTGTTATATCTGTGTGTGTGTGTTATATCTGTGTGTGTGAGATATATCTGTGTGTGTGTGTTATATGTGTGTGTGTGTGTTATATCTGTGTGTGTGTGTGTTATATCTGTGTGTGTGAGTTATATCTGTGTGTGTGTGTTATATCTGTGTGTGAGTGAGTTATATCTGTGTGTGAGTGTGTTATATCTGTGTGTGTGTGAGTTATATCTGTGTGTGTGTGAGTTATATCTGTGTGTGAGTGTGTTATATCTGTGTGTGTGTGTTATATCTGTGTGTGCGAGTTATATCTGTGTGTGTGTGTTATATGTGTGTGTGTGTGTTATATCTGTGTGTGTGAGTTATATCTGTGTGAGTGTGTTATATGTGTGTGTGTGTGTTATATGTGTGTGTGTGAGTTATATCTGTGTGTGTGTGTTATATCTGTGTGAGTGTGAGTTATATCTGTGTGTGTGTGTTATATGTGTGTGTGTGTGTTATATGTGTGTGTGTGTGTTATATCTGTGTGTGTGTGTGTGTTATATCAGTGTGTGTGTGAGTTATATCTGTGTATGTGTGTTATATCTGTGTGTGAGTGAGTTATATCTGTGTGAGTGTGTTATATCTGTGTGAGTGAGTTATATCTGTGTGAGTGAGTTATATCTGTGTGTGTGTGTGTTATATCTGTGTGTGTGTGTTATATCTGTGTGTGAGTGAGTTATATCTGTGTGAGTGTGTTATATCTGTGTGAGTGTGTTATATCTGTGTGTGTGTGTTATATCTGTTTGTGTGTGTGTTATATATGTGTGTGTGTGTTATATCTGTGTGTGTGTGTGTTATATCTGTGTGTGTGTGTTATATCTGTGTGTGTGTGTTATATCTGTGTGTGTGTGTTATATCTGTGTGAGTGAGTTATATCTGTGTGTGTGAGTTATATCTGTGTGAGTGTGTTATATCTGTGTGTGTGTGTTATATCTGTGTGTGTGTGTGTTATATCTGTGTGTGTGTGTGTTATATCTGTGTGTGTGAGTGTTATATCTGTGTGAGTGAGTTATATCTGTGTGTGAGTGAGTTATATCTGTGTGTGTGTGAGTTATATCTGTGTGTGAGTGAGTTATATCTGTGTGTGAGTGAGTTATATCTGTGTGTGAGTGAGTTATATCTGTGTGAGTGTGTTATATCTGTGTGTGAGTGAGTTATATCTGTGTGTGTGTGTTATATCTGTGTGTGTGTGTGTTATATCTGTGAGTGAGTTATATCTGTGTGAGTGAGTTATATCTGTGTGTGTGTGTGTTATAGCTGTGTGTGTGTGTTATATCTGTGTGTGAGTGAGTTATATCTGTGTGAGTGTGTTATATCTGTATGAGTGTATTATATCTGTGTGTGTGTGTTATATCTGTGTGTGTGTGTTATATCTGTGTGTGTGTGTGTTATATCTGTGTGTGTGTGTGTTATATCTGTGTGTGTGAGTGTTATATCTGTGTGAGTGAGTTATATCTGTGTGTGAGTGAGTTATATCTGTGTGTGTGTGAGTTATATCTGTGTGTGAGTGAGTTATATCTGTGTGTGAGTGAGTTATATCTGTGTGTGAGTGAGTTATATCTGTGTGAGTGTGTTATATCTGTGTGTGAGTGAGTTATATCTGTGTGTGTGTGTTATATCTGTGTGTGTGTGTGTTATATCTGTGAGTGAGTTATATCTGTGTGAGTGAGTTATATCTGTGTGTGTGTGTGTTATAGCTGTGTGTGTGTGTTATATCTGTGTGTGAGTGAGTTATATCTGTGTGAGTGTGTTATATCTGTATGAGTGTATTATATCTGTGTGTGTGTGTTATATCTGTGTGTGTGTGTTATATCTGTGTGTGTGTGTGTTATATCTGTGTGTGTGTGTGTTATATCTGTGTGTGTGTGTTATATCTGTGTGTGTGTGTGTTATATCTGTGTGTGTGAGTGTTATATCTGTGTGTGAGTTATATCTGTGTGTGAGTGTGAGTTATATATGTGTGAGTGAGTTATATCTGTGTGTGGGTGTTATATCTGTGTGTGTGTGTTATATCTGTGTGTGAGTGAGTTATATCTGTGTGAGAATGTGTTATATCTGTGTCTGTTTGTGTTATATCTGTGTGTCTTTGCGTGAGTGAGTTATATCTGTGTGTGTGTTATATCTGTGTGTGGGTGAGTTATATCTGTGTGAGTGAGTTATATCTGTGTGAGTGTGTTATATCTGTGTGTGGGTGAGTTATATCTGTGTGTGTGTGTTATATCTGTGTGTGTGTGTTATATCTGTGTGTGTGTGTTATATCTATGTGTGTGTGTTATATATGTGTGTGTGTGTTATATCTGTGTGAGTGTGTTATATCTGTGTGTGTGTGTTATATCTGTGTGTGTGTGTGTTATATCTGTGTGTGTGTGTTATATCTGTGTGGGTGTGTTATATCTGTGTGTGAGTGAGTTATATCTGTGTGAGTGTGTTATATCTGTGTGAGTGAGTTATATCTGTGTGTGTGTGTGTTATATCTGTGTGTGTGTGAGTTATATCTGTGTGAGTGAGTTATATCTGCGTGTGTGTGTTATATCTGTGTGTGTGTGTTATATATGTGTGTGTGAGTTATATCTGTGTGTGTGTGTTATATCTGTGTGTGAGTGTGTTATATCTGTGTGTGTGGGTGTTATATCTGTGTGTGTGTGTTATATCTGTGTGTGTGAGTTATATCTGTGTGTGAGTGAGTTATATCTGTGTGTGTGTGTTATATCTATGTGTGAGTGAGTTATATCTGTGTGTGAGTGAGTTATATCTGTGTGTGAGTGAGTTATATCTGTGTGTGTGTGTTATATCTGTGTGTGTGTGTGTTATATCTGTGTGAGTGAGTTATATCTGTGTGAGTGTGTTATATCTGTGTGTGTGTGTTATATCTGTGTGTGAGTGAGTTATATCTGTGTGAGTGAGTTATATCTGTGTGTGAGTGAGTTATATCTGTGTGTGAGTGAGTTATATCTGTGTGTGTGTGTGTTATATCTGTGTGTGAGTGTGTTATATCTGTGTGTGTGGGTGTTATATCTGTGTGTGTGTGTTATATCTGTGTGTGTGAGTTATATCTGTGTGTGAGTGAGTTATATCTGTGTGTGTGTGTTATATCTATGTGTGAGTGAGTTATATCTGTGTGTGAGTGAGTTATATCTGTGTGTGAGTGAGTTATATCTGTGTGTGTGTGTTATATCTGTGTGTGTGTGTGTTATATCTGTGTGAGTGAGTTATATCTGTGTGAGTGTGTTATATCTGTGTGTGTGTGTTATATCTGTGTGTGAGTGAGTTATATCTGTGTGAGTGAGTTATATCTGTGTGTGAGTGAGTTATATCTGTGTGTGAGTTATATCTGTGTGTGTGTGTTATATCTGTGTGTGTGTGTTATATCTGTGTGAGTGAGTTATATCTGTGTGAGTGAGTTATATCTGTGTGAGTGTGTTATATCTGTGTGAGTGTGTTATATCTGTGTGTGTGTGTGTTATATCTGTGTGTGAGTGAGTTATATCTGTGTGAGTGTGTGTTATATCTGTGTGTGAGTGAGTTATATCTGTGTGTGTGTGTTATATCTGTGTGTGTGTGTTATATCTGTGTGAGTGAGTTATATCTGTGTGTGTGTGTTATATCTGTGTGTGTGAGTTATATCTGTGTGAGTGAGTTATATCTGTGTGTGTGTGTTATATCTGTGTGATTGAGTTATATCTGTGTGAGTGTGTTATATCTGTGTGAGTGTGTTATATCTGTGTGTGAGTGTGTTATATCTGTGTGTGAGTGTGTTATATCTGTGTGAGTGTGAGTTATATCTGTGTGAGTGAGTAATATCTGTGTGTGAGTGAGTTATATCTGTGTGTGTGTGTGTTACATCTGTGTGTGTGTGAGTTATATCTGTGTGAGTCTGTGTTATATCTGTGTGTGTGTGTTATATCTGTGTGTGAGTGAGTTATATCTGTGTGTGAGTGAGTTATATCTGTGTGTGTGTGTTATATCTGTGTGTGAGTGTGTTATATCTGTGTGTGTGTGTTATATCTGTGTGTGTGTGTTATATCTGTGAGTGAGTGTGTTATATCTGTGTGTGTGTTATATCTGTGTGTGAGTGAGTTATATCTGTGTGTGTGTGTTATATCTGTGTGTGTGTGTTATATCTGTGTGTGTGTGTTATATCTGTGTGTGAGTGTGTTATATCTGTGTGTGTGTGTTATATCTGTGTGTGTGAGATATATCTGTGTGTGTGTGTTATATGTGTGTGTGTGTGTTATATCTGTGTGTGTGTGTGTTATATCTGTGTGTGTGAGTTATATCTGTGTGTGTGTGTTATATCTGTGTGTGAGTGAGTTATATCTGTGTGTGAGTGTGTTATATCTGTGTGTGTGTGAGTTATATCTGTGTGTGTGTGAGTTATATCTGTGTGTGAGTGTGTTATATCTGTGTGTGTGTGTTATATCTGTGTGTGCGAGTTATATCTGTGTGTGTGTGTTATATGTGTGTGTGTGTGTTATATCTGTGTGTGTGAGTTATATCTGTGTGAGTGTGTTATATGTGTGTGTGTGTGTTATATGTGTGTGTGTGAGTTATATCTGTGTGTGTGTGTTATATCTGTGTGAGTGTGAGTTATATCTGTGTGTGTGTGTTATATGTGTGTGTGTGTGTTATATGTGTGTGTGTGTGTTATATCTGTGTGTGTGTGTGTGTTATATCAGTGTGTGTGTGAGTTATATCTGTGTATGTGTGTTATATCTGTGTGTGAGTGAGTTATATCTGTGTGAGTGTGTTATATCTGTGTGAGTGAGTTATATCTGTGTGAGTGAGTTATATCTGTGTGTGTGTGTGTTATATCTGTGTGTGTGTGTTATATCTGTGTGTGAGTGAGTTATATCTGTGTGAGTGTGTTATATCTGTGTGAGTGTGTTATATCTGTGTGTGTGTGTTATATCTGTTTGTGTGTGTGTTATATATGTGTGTGTGTGTTATATCTGTGTGTGTGTGTGTTATATCTGTGTGTGTGTGTTATATCTGTGTGTGTGTGTTATATCTGTGTGTGTGTGTTATATCTGTGTGAGTGAGTTATATCTGTGTGTGTGAGTTATATCTGTGTGAGTGTGTTATATCTGTGTGTGTGTGTTATATCTGTGTGTGTGTGTGTTATATCTGTGTGTGTGTGTGTTATATCTGTGTGTGTGAGTGTTATATCTGTGTGAGTGAGTTATATCTGTGTGTGAGTGAGTTATATCTGTGTGTGTGTGAGTTATATCTGTGTGTGAGTGAGTTATATCTGTGTGTGAGTGAGTTATATCTGTGTGTGAGTGAGTTATATCTGTGTGAGTGTGTTATATCTGTGTGTGAGTGAGTTATATCTGTGTGTGTGTGTTATATCTGTGTGTGTGTGTGTTATATCTGTGAGTGAGTTATATCTGTGTGAGTGAGTTATATCTGTGTGTGTGTGTGTTATAGCTGTGTGTGTGTGTTATATCTGTGTGTGAGTGAGTTATATCTGTGTGAGTGTGTTATATCTGTATGAGTGTATTATATCTGTGTGTGTGTGTTATATCTGTGTGTGTGTGTTATATCTGTGTGTGTGTGTGTTATATCTGTGTGTGTGTGTGTTATATCTGTGTGTGTGAGTGTTATATCTGTGTGAGTGAGTTATATCTGTGTGTGAGTGAGTTATATCTGTGTGTGTGTGAGTTATATCTGTGTGTGAGTGAGTTATATCTGTGTGTGAGTGAGTTATATCTGTGTGTGAGTGAGTTATATCTGTGTGAGTGTGTTATATCTGTGTGTGAGTGAGTTATATCTGTGTGTGTGTGTTATATCTGTGTGTGTGTGTGTTATATCTGTGAGTGAGTTATATCTGTGTGAGTGAGTTATATCTGTGTGTGTGTGTGTTATAGCTGTGTGTGTGTGTTATATCTGTGTGTGAGTGAGTTATATCTGTGTGAGTGTGTTATATCTGTATGAGTGTATTATATCTGTGTGTGTGTGTTATATCTGTGTGTGTGTGTTATATCTGTGTGTGTGTGTGTTATATCTGTGTGTGTGTGTGTTATATCTGTGTGTGTGTGTTATATCTGTGTGTGTGTGTGTTATATCTGTGTGTGTGAGTGTTATATCTGTGTGTGAGTTATATCTGTGTGTGAGTGTGAGTTATATATGTGTGAGTGAGTTATATCTGTGTGTGGGTGTTATATCTGTGTGTGTGTGTTATATCTGTGTGTGAGTGAGTTATATCTGTGTGAGAATGTGTTATATCTGTGTCTGTTTGTGTTATATCTGTGTGTCTTTGCGTGAGTGAGTTATATCTGTGTGTGTGTTATATCTGTGTGTGGGTGAGTTATATCTGTGTGAGTGAGTTATATCTGTGTGAGTGTGTTATATCTGTGTGTGGGTGAGTTATATCTGTGTGTGTGTGTTATATCTGTGTGTGTGTGTTATATCTGTGTGTGTGTGTTATATCTATGTGTGTGTGTTATATATGTGTGTGTGTGTTATATCTGTGTGAGTGTGTTATATCTGTGTGTGTGTGTTATATCTGTGTGTGTGTGTGTTATATCTGTGTGTGTGTGTTATATCTGTGTGGGTGTGTTATATCTGTGTGTGAGTGAGTTATATCTGTGTGAGTGTGTTATATCTGTGTGAGTGAGTTATATCTGTGTGTGTGTGTGTTATATCTGTGTGTGTGTGAGTTATATCTGTGTGAGTGAGTTATATCTGCGTGTGTGTGTTATATCTGTGTGTGTGTGTTATATATGTGTGTGTGAGTTATATCTGTGTGTGTGTGTTATATCTGTGTGTGAGTGTGTTATATCTGTGTGTGTGGGTGTTATATCTGTGTGTGTGTGTTATATCTGTGTGTGTGAGTTATATCTGTGTGTGAGTGAGTTATATCTGTGTGTGTGTGTTATATCTATGTGTGAGTGAGTTATATCTGTGTGTGAGTGAGTTATATCTGTGTGTGAGTGAGTTATATCTGTGTGTGTGTGTTATATCTGTGTGTGTGTGTGTTATATCTGTGTGAGTGAGTTATATCTGTGTGAGTGTGTTATATCTGTGTGTGTGTGTTATATCTGTGTGTGAGTGAGTTATATCTGTGTGAGTGAGTTATATCTGTGTGTGAGTGAGTTATATCTGTGTGTGAGTGAGTTATATCTGTGTGTGTGTGTGTTATATCTGTGTGTGAGTGTGTTATATCTGTGTGTGTGGGTGTTATATCTGTGTGTGTGTGTTATATCTGTGTGTGTGAGTTATATCTGTGTGTGAGTGAGTTATATCTGTGTGTGTGTGTTATATCTATGTGTGAGTGAGTTATATCTGTGTGTGAGTGAGTTATATCTGTGTGTGAGTGAGTTATATCTGTGTGTGTGTGTTATATCTGTGTGTGTGTGTGTTATATCTGTGTGAGTGAGTTATATCTGTGTGAGTGTGTTATATCTGTGTGTGTGTGTTATATCTGTGTGTGAGTGAGTTATATCTGTGTGAGTGAGTTATATCTGTGTGTGAGTGAGTTATATCTGTGTGTGAGTTATATCTGTGTGTGTGTGTTATATCTGTGTGTGTGTGTTATATCTGTGTGAGTGAGTTATATCTGTGTGAGTGAGTTATATCTGTGTGAGTGTGTTATATCTGTGTGAGTGTGTTATATCTGTGTGTGTGTGTGTTATATCTGTGTGTGAGTGAGTTATATCTGTGTGAGTGTGTGTTATATCTGTGTGTGAGTGAGTTATATCTGTGTGTGTGTGTTATATCTGTGTGTGTGTGTTATATCTGTGTGAGTGAGTTATATCTGTGTGTGTGTGTTATATCTGTGTGTGTGAGTTATATCTGTGTGAGTGAGTTATATCTGTGTGTGTGTGTTATATCTGTGTGATTGAGTTATATCTGTGTGAGTGTGTTATATCTGTGTGAGTGTGTTATATCTGTGTGTGAGTGTGTTATATCTGTGTGTGAGTGTGTTATATCTGTGTCTGAGTGTGTTATGTCTGTGTGAGTGTGTTATATCTGTGTGAGTGAGTTATATCTGTGTGTGTGTGTGTTATATCTGTGTGTGAGTGTGTTATATCTGTGTGTGAGTTATATCTGTGTGTGTGTGTGTTATATCTGTGTGTGTGTGTTATATCTGTGTGTGAGTGTGTTATATCTGTGTGAGTCTGTTATATCTGTGTGTGTGTGTGTTATATCTGTGTGTGTGTGTTATATCTGTGTGTGAGTGTGTTATATCTGTGTGTGAGTGTGTTATATCTGTGTGAGTGAGTTATATCTGTGTGTGTGTGTGTTATATCTGTGTGTGTGTGTGTTATATCTGTGTGTGGGTGTTATATCTGTGTGTGAGTGAGTTATATCTGTGTGAGTGTGTTATATCTGTGTGAGTGAGTGATATCTGTGTGTGAGTGTGTTATGTCTGCGTGAGTGTGTTATATCTGTGTGTGGGTGTTATATCTGTGTGTGAGTGAGTTATATCTGTGTGTGTGTGTGTTATATCTGTGTGAGTGAGTTATATCTGTGTGAGTGTGTTATATCTGTGTGTGTGTGTTATATCTGTGTGTGAGTGAGTTATATCTGTGTGAGTGAGTTATATCTGTGTGTGAGTGAGTTATATCTGTGTGTGAGTTATATCTGTGTGTGTGTGTTATATCTGTGTGTGTGTGTTATATCTGTGTGAGTGAGTTATATCTGTGTGAGTGAGTTATATCTGTGTGAGTGTGTTATATCTGTGTGAGTGTGTTATATCTGTGTGTGTGTGTGTTATATCTGTGTGTGAGTGAGTTATATCTGTGTGAGTGTGTGTTATATCTGTGTGTGAGTGAGTTATATCTGTGTGTGTGTGTTATATCTGTGTGTGTGTGTTATATCTGTGTGAGTGAGTTATATCTGTGTGTGTGTGTTATATCTGTGTGTGTGAGTTATATCTGTGTGAGTGAGTTATATCTGTGTGTGTGTGTTATATCTGTGTGATTGAGTTATATCTGTGTGAGTGTGTTATATCTGTGTGAGTGAGTTATATCTGTGTGAGTGTGTTATATCTGTGTGTGTGTGTGTTATATCTGTGTGTGAGTGTGTTATATCTGTGTGTGAGTGTGTTATATCTGTGTGTGAGTGTGTTATATCTGTGTCTGAGTGTGTTATGTCTGTGTGAGTGTGTTATATCTGTGTGAGTGAGTTATATCTGTGTGTGTGTGTGTTATATCTGTGTGTGAGTGTGTTATATCTGTGTGTGAGTTATATCTGTGTGTGTGTGTGTTATATCTGTGTGTGTGTGTTATATCTGTGTGTGAGTGTGTTATATCTGTGTGAGTCTGTTATATCTGTGTGTGTGTGTGTTATATCTGTGTGTGTGTGTTATATCTGTGTGTGAGTGTGTTATATCTGTGTGTGAGTGTGTTATATCTGTGTGAGTGAGTTATATCTGTGTGTGTGTGTGTTATATCTGTGTGTGTGTGTGTTATATCTGTGTGTGGGTGTTATATCTGTGTGTGAGTGAGTTATATCTGTGTGAGTGTGTTATATCTGTGTGAGTGAGTGATATCTGTGTGTGAGTGTGTTATGTCTGCGTGAGTGTGTTATATCTGTGTGTGGGTGTTATATCTGTGTGTGAGTGAGTTATATCTGTGTGAGTGTGTTATATCTGTGTGAGTGAGTGATATCTGTGTGTGAGTGTGTTATGTCTGCGTGAGTGTGTTATATCTGTGTGAGTGAGTTATATCTGTGTGTGTGTGTGTTATATCTGTGTGTGAGTGAGTTATATCTGTGTGAGTGAGTTATATCTGTGTGAGTGAGTTATATCTGTGTGTGTGTGTTATATCTGTGTGTGTGTTATATCTGTGTGTGTGTTATATCTGTGTGTGTGAGTTATATCTGTGTGTGAGTGAGTTATATCTGTGTGTGTGTGTGTTATATCTGTGTGTGTGTGAGTTATATCTGTGTGTGTGTGTTATATCTGTGTGAGTGAGTTATATCTGTGTGTGGGTGTTATATCTGTGTGTGTGTTATATCTGTGTGTGTGTGTTATATCTGTGTGTGTGTGTGTTATATCTGTGTGAGTGAGTTATATCTGTGTGAGTGAGTTTGATCTGTGTGTGTGTGTGTTATAGCTGTGTGTGTGTTATATCTGTGTGTGAGTGAGTTATATCTGTGTGAGTGTGTTATATCTGTGTGAGTGTGTTATATCTGTGTGTGTGTGTTATATCTGTGTGTGTGTGTGTTATATCTGTGTGTGTGAGTGTTATATCTGTGTGTGAGTGTGAGTTATATCTGTGTGAGTGTGTTATATCTGTGTGTGGGTGTTATATCTGTGTGTGTGTTATATCTGTGTGTGAGTGAGTTATATCTGTGTGAGTGTGTGTTATATCTGTGTCTGTTTGTGTTATATCTGTGTGTCTGTGTGTGAGTGAGTTATATCTGTGTGTGTCTGTTATATCTGTGTGTGGGTGAGTTATATCTGTGTGAGTGAGTTATATCTGTGTGAGTGTGTTATATCTGTGTGTGGGTGAGTTATATCTGTGTGTGTGTGTTATATCTGTGTGTGTGTGTTATATCTGTGTGTGTGTTATATCTATGTGTGTGTGTTATATCTGTGTGTGTGTGTTATATCTGTGTGTGTGTGTTATATCTGTGTGTGTGTGTTATATCTGTGTGTGTGTGTTATATCTGTTTGTGTGAGTTATATCTGTGTGAGTGAGTTATATCTCTGTGTGTGTGTGTTATATCTGCGTGTGTGTGTTATATCTGTGTGTGAGTGAGTTATATCTGTGTGAGTGTGTTATATCTGTGTGTGAGTGAGTTATATCTGTGTGTGAGTGAGTTATATCTGTGTGAGTGAGTTATATCTGTGTGTGTGTTATATCTGTGTGAGTGAGTTATATCTGTGTGTGTGTGTGTTATATCTGTGTGTGTGTGTTATATCTGTGTGTGTGTGTTATATCTGTGTGTGAGTGAGTTATATCTGTGTGAGTGTGTTATATCTGTGTCAGTGAGTTATATCTGTGTGTGTGAGTTATATCTGTGTGAGTGAGTTATATCTCTGTGTGTGTGTGTTATATCTGCGTGTGTGTTATATCTGTGTGTGTGTGTTATATCTGTGTGTGTGTGTTATATCTGTGTGAGTGAGTTATATCTGTGTGAGTGAGTTATATCTGTCTGTGTGTGTTATATCTGTGTGAGTGTGTTATATCTGTGTGAGTGTGTTATATCTGTGTGTGTGTGTTATATCTGTGTGTGTGTGTTATATCTGTGTGTGAGTGAGTTATATCTGTGTGAGTGTGTTATATCTGTGTGAGTGAGTTATATCTGTGTGTGTGTGTTATATCTGTGTGTGTGTGTTATATCTGTGTGTGAGTGAGTTATATCTGTGTGAGTGAGTTATATCTGTGTGTGTGTGTTATATCTGTGTGTGTGGGTGTTATATCTGTGTGTGAGTGAGTTATATCTGTGTGTGGGTGAGTTATATCTGTGTGAGTGTGTTATATCTGTGTGTGTGTGTTATATCTGTGTGTGAGTGAGTTATATCTGTGTGAGAGAGTTATATCTGTGTGTGAGTGAGTTATATCTGTGTGTGAGTTATATCTGTGTGTGTGTGTTATATCTGTGTGTGTGTGTGTGTTATATCTGTGTGTGTGTGTGTGTTATATCTGTGTGTGTGTGTTATATCTGTGTGTGTGTGTTATATCTGTGTGTGAGTGAGTTATATCTGTGTGTGTGAGTTATATCTGTGTGTGAGTGTGTTATATCTGTGTGTGTGTGTGTGTTATATCTGTGTGTGTGTGTTATATCTGTGTGTGTGTGTTATATCTGTGTGTGAGTGAGTTATATCTGTGTGTGTGTGTTATATCTGTGTGTGTGTGTTATATCTGTGTGAGTGAGTTATATCTGTGTGAGTGAGTTATATCTGTGTGAGTGTGTTATATCTGTGTGTGTGTGTTATATCTGTGTGTGAGTGAGTTATATCTGTGTGAGTGTGTTATATCTGTGTGAGTGAGTTATATCTGTGTGTGAGTGTGTTATGTCTGTGTGAGTGTGTTATATCTGTGTGAGTGAGTTATATCTGTGTGTGTGTGTGTTATATCTGTGTGTGAGTGAGTTATATCTGTGTGAGTGTGTTATATCTGTGTGAGTGAGTTATATCTGTGTGTGTGTTATATCTGTGTGTGAGTGTTATATCTGTGTGTGTGTGTTATATCTGTGTGTGTGTTATATCTGTGTGTGTGTTATATCTGTGTGTGTGAGTTATATCTGTGTGTGAGTGAGTTATATCTGTGTGTGTGTGTGTTATATCTGTGTGTGTGTGAGTTATATCTGTGTGTGAGTGTTATATCTGTGTGAGTGAGTTATATCTGTGTGTGAGTGAGTTATATCTGTGTGTGTGTGTGTGTTATATCTGTGTGTGTGTTATATCTGTGTGTGTGTGTTATATCTGTGTGTGTGTGTGTTATATCTGTGTGAGTGAGTTATATCTGTGTGAGTGAGTTATATCTGTGTGTGTGTGTGTTATAGCTGTGTGTGTGTGTTATATCTGTGTTTGAGTGAGTTATATCTGTGTGAGTGTGTTATATCTGTGTGAGTGTGTTATATCTGTGTGTGTGTGTTATATCTGTGTGTGTGTGTGTTATATCTGTGTGTGTGTGTTATATCTGTGTGTGTGTGTGTTATATCTGTGTGTGAGTGTGAGTTATATCTGTGTGAGTGTGTTATATCTGTGTGTGTGTGAGTTATATCTGTGTGTGTGTGTTATATCTGTGTGTGAGTGTGTTATATCTGTGTGTGTGTGTTATATCTGTGTGTGAGTGTGTTATATCTGTGTGTGTGTGTTATATCTGTGTGTGAGTGTGAGTTATATCTGTGTGAGTGTGTTATCTCTGTGTGAGTGTGTTATCTCTGTGTGTGTGTGAGTTATATCTGTGTGTGTGAGTTATATCTGTGTGTGTGTGTTATATCTGTGTGTGAGTGTGTTATATCTGTGTGAGTGTGTTATATCTGTGTGTGAGTGTGTTATATCTGTGTGTGTGTGTTATATCTGTGTGTGTGTGAGTTATATCTGTGTGTGTGTGTTATATCTGTGTGTGTGTGAGTTATATCTGTGTGTGTGTGTTATATCTGTGTGTGGGTGTTATATCTGTGTGTGTGTGTTATATCTGTGTGTGAGTGAGTTATATCTGTGTGAGTGTGTGTTATATCTGTGTCTGTTTGTGTTATATCTGTGTGTGAGTGAGTTATATCTGTGTGTGTGTGTTATATCTGTGTGTGGGTGAGTTATATCTGTGTGAGTGAGTTATATCTGTGTGAGTGTGTTATATCTGTGTGTGGGTGAGTTATATCTGTGTGTGTGTGTTATATCTGTGTGTGTGTGTTATATCTGTGTGTGTGTGTTATATCTATGTGTGTGTGTTATATCTGTGTGTGTGTGTTATATCTGTGTGAGTGTGTTATATCTGTGTGTGTGTGTTATATCTGTGTGTGTGTGTTATATCTGTGTGTGTGTGTTATATCTGTGTGAGTGAGTTATATCTGTGTGTGTGTGTGTTATATCTGTGTGTGTGTGTTATATCTGTGTCAGTGAGTTATATCTGTGTGTGTGAGTTATATCTGTGTGAGTGAGTTATATCTGTGTGTGTGTGTGTTATATCTGTGTGTGTGTTATATTTGTGTGTGTGTGTTATATCTGTGTGTGTGTGTTATATCTGTGTGTGAGTGTGTTATATCTGTGTGAGTGTGTTATATCTGTGTGTGAGTGTGTTATATCTGTGTGTGTGAGTTATATCTGTGTGAGTGAGTTATATCTCTGTGTGAGTGAGTTATATCTGTGTGAGTGTGTTATATCTGTGTGTGAGTGTTATATCTGTGTGTGTGTGTTATATCTGTGTGTGAGTGAGTTATATCTGTGTGAGTGTGTTATATCTGTGTGTGTGTGTGTTATATCTGTGTGTGAGTGTTATATCTGTGTGAGTGTGTTATATCTGTGTGTGTGTGTTATATCTGTGTGTGAGTGAGTTATATCTGTGTGTGTGTTATATCTGTGTGTGAGTGAGTTATATCTGTGTGAGTGTGTTATATCTGTGTGTGTGTGTTATATCTGTGTGTGTGTGTGTTATATCTGTGTGTGTGTTATATCTGTGTGTGTGTGTTATATCTGTGTGTGTGTGTTATATCTGTGTGAGTGAGTTATATCTGTGTGTGTGTGTGTTATATCTGTGTGTGAGTGAGTTATATCTGTGTGTGTGTGTTATATCTGTGTGTGAGTGAGGTATATCTGTGTGAGTGTGTTATATCTGTGTGTGAGTGAGTTATATCTGTGTGAGTGAGTTATATCTGTGTGTGTGTGTTATATCTGTGTGTGAGTGAGTTATATCTGTGTGTGAGTGTTATATCTGTGTGAGTGTATTATATCTGTGTGTGTGTGTTATATCTGTGTGAGTGAGTTATATCTGTGTGTGTGTGTGTTATATCTGTGTGTGAGTGAGTTATATCTGTGTGAGTGTGTTATATCTGTGTCAGTGAGTTATATCTGTGTGTGTGAGTTATATCTGTGTGAGTGAGTTATATCTGTGTGTGTGTGTGTTATATCTGTGTGTGTGTGTTATATCTGTGTGTGTGTGTTATATCTGTGTGTGAGTGTGTTATATCTGTGTGAGTGTGTTATATCTGTGTGTGTGTGTTATATCTGTGTGTGTGTGTTATATCTGTGTGTGAGTGAGTTATATCTGTGTGAGTGTGTTATATCTGTGTGAGTGAGTTATATCTGTGTGTGTGTGTGTTATATCTGTGTGTGTGTGTTATATCTGTGTGTGTGTGTGTTATATCTGTGTGTGTGAGTTATATCTGTGTGTGTGAGTGAGTTATATCTGTGTGTGAGTGAGTTATAACTGTGTGAGTGTGTTATATCTGTGTCAGTGAGTTATATCTGTGTGTGTGAGTTATATCTGTGTGAGTGAGTTATATCTCTGTCTGTGTGTTATATCTGTGTGTGTGTGTTATATCTGTGTGTGAGTGAGTTATATCTGTGTGAGTGTGTTATATCTGTGTGAGTGAGTTATATCTGTGTGTGAGTGTGTTATATCTGTGTGTGAGTGTGTTATATCTGTGTGTGTGTGTTATATCTGTGTGTGTGTGTTATATCTGTGTGTGAGTGTGTGATATCTGTGTGAGTGTGTTATATCTGTGTGTGAGTGTGTTATATCTGTGTGTGTGTGTTATATCTGTGTGTGTGTTATATCTGTGTGTGAGTGAGTTATATCTGTGTGTGAGTGAGTTATATCTGTGTGTGTGTGTTATATCTGTGTGTGAGTGAGTTATATCTGTGTGTGAGTGTTATATCTGTGTGAGTGTATTATATCTGTGTGTGTGTGTTATATCTGTGTGAGTGAGTTATATCTGTGTGTGTGTGTGTTATATCTGTGTGTGAGTGAGTTATATCTGTGTGAGTGTGTTATATCTGTGGCAGTGAGTTATATCTGTGTGTGTGAGTTATATCTGTGTGAGTGAGTTATATCTGTGTGTGTGTGTGTTATATCTGTGTGTGTGTGTTATATCTGTGTGTGAGTGAGTTATATCTGTGTGAGTGTGTTATATCTGTGTGTGTGTGTTATATCTGTGTGTGTGTGTTATATCTGTGTGTGAGTGAGTTATATCTGTGTGAGTGTGTTATATCTGTGTGTGAGTGTGTTATATCTGTGTGAGTGTGTTATATCTGTGTGTGTGTGTTATATCTGTGTGTGTGTGTTATATCTGTGTGTGAGTGAGTTATATCTGTGTGAGTGTGTTATATCTGTGTGAGTGAGTTATATCTGTGTGTGTGTGTGTTATATCTGTGTGTGTGTGTTATATCTGTGTGTGTGTGTGTTATATCTGTGTGTGTGAGTTATATCTGTGTGTGTGAGTGAGTTATATCTGTGTGTGAGTGAGTTATAACTGTGTGAGTGTGTTATATCTGTGTCAGTGAGTTATATCTGTGTGTGTGAGTTATATCTGTGTGAGTGAGTTATATCTCTGTCTGTGTGTTATATCTGTGTGTGTGTGTTATATCTGTGTGTGAGTGAGTTATATCTGTGTGAGTGTGTTATATCTGTGTGAGTGAGTTATATCTGTGTGTGAGTGTGTTATATCTGTGTGTGAGTGTGTTATATCTGTGTGTGTGTGTTATATCTGTGTGTGTGTGTTATATCTGT
Source organism: Scyliorhinus torazame (assembly GCF_047496885.1). Lineage (NCBI taxonomy): Eukaryota > Metazoa > Chordata > Chondrichthyes > Carcharhiniformes > Scyliorhinidae > Scyliorhinus > Scyliorhinus torazame. The sequence goes on along the minus strand of NW_027308628.1, from coordinate 17,118 downwards.
GTGTGAGTGTGTGATATCTGTGTGAGTGTGTTATATCTGTGTGTGAGTGTGTTATATCTGTGTGTGTGTGTTATATCTGTGTGTGTGTGTTATATCTGTGTGTGAGTGAGTTATATCTGTGTGTGAGTGAGTTATATCTGTGTGAGTGTGTTATATCTGTGTCAGTGAGTTATATCTGTGTGTGTGAGTTATATCTGTGTGAGTTGGTCATATCTCTGTGTGTGTGTGTTATATCTGTGTGTGTGTGTTATATCTGTGTGTGAGTGTGTTATATCTGTGTGAGTGTGTTATATCTGTGTGTGAGTGTGTTATATCTGTGTGTGTGTGTTATATCTGTGTGTGAGTGAGTTATATCTGTGTGAGTGTGTTATATCTGTGTGAGTGAGTTATATCTGTGTGTGTGTGTGTTATATCTGTGTGTGTGTGTTATATCAGTGTGTGAGTGTGTTATATCTGTGTCAGTGAGTTATATCTGTGTGAGTGAGTTATATCTCTGTGTGTGAGTGAGTTATATCTGTGTGTGTGTGTTATATCTGTGTGTGTGTGTTATATCTGTGTGTGTGTGTGTTATATCTGTGTGAGTGTGTTATATCTGTGTGTGAGTGTGTTATATCTGTGTGTGTGAGTTATATCTGTGTGTGTGTGTTATATCTGTGTGTGAGTGTTCTATCTGTGTGTGTGTGTTATATCTGTGTGTGTGTTATATCTGTGTGTGAGTTATATCTGTGTGTGAGTGAGTTATATCTGTGTGTGTGTGTGTTATATCTGTGTGTGTGTGAGTTATATCTGTGTGTGTGTTATATCTGTGTGAGTGAGTTATATCTGTGTGTGAGTGAGTTATATCCGTGTGTGTGTGAGTTATATCTGTGTGTGTGTGAGTTATATCTGTGTGTGTGTGTTATATCTGTGTGTGTGTGTTATATCTGTGTGTGTGTTAGTTATATCTGTGTGTGTGTGAGTTATATCTGTGTGTGTGTGAGTTATATCTGTGTGTGTGTGAGTTATATCTGTGTGAGTTATATCTGTGTGTGAGTGAGTTATATCTGTGTGTGTGTGAGTTATATCTGTGTGTGTGAGTTATATCTGTGTGTGTGTGAGTTATATCTGTGTGTGTGAGTTGTATCTGTGTGTGTGTGAGTTATATCTGTGTGTGAGTGAGTTATATCTGTGTGTGTGTGAGTTATATCTGTGTGTGAGTGAGTTATATCTGTGTGTGTGTGAGTTATATCTGTGTGTGTGTGAGTTATATCTGTGTGTGTGAGTTATATCTGTGTGTGTGTGAGTTATATCTGTGTGTGTGTGAGTTATATCTGTGTGTGAGTGAGTTATATCTGTGTGTGTGTGAGTTATATCTGTGTGTGTGTGTTATATCTGTGTGAGTGAGTTATATCTGTGTGTGAGTGAGTTATATCTGTGTGTGAGTGAGTTATATCTGTGTGTGTGTGAGTTATATCTGTGTGTGTGTGAGTTATATCTGTTTGTGTGTGAGTTATATCTGTGTGTGTGAGTTATATCTGTGTGTGAGTGAGTTATATCTGTGTGTGTGTGAGTTATATCTGTGTGTGAGTGAGCTATATCTGTGTGTGTGTGAGTTATATCTGTGTGTGTGTGAGTTATATCTGTGTGTGTGACTTATATCTGTGTGTGTGAGTTATATCTGTGTGTGAGTGAGTTATATCTGTGTGTGAGTGTGTTATATCTGTGTGAGTGAGTTATATCTGTGTGAGTGTGTGTTATATCTGTGTGTGTGTGTGTTATATCTGTGTGTGAGTGAGTTATATCTGTGTGTGAGTGTGTTATATCTGTGTGTGTGAGTGAGTTATATCTGTGTGTGTGTTATATCTGCGTGAGTGTGTTATATCTGTGTGTGAGTGAGTTATATCTGTGTGTGAGTGTGTTATATCTCTGTGTGTGAGTGAGTTATATCTGTGTGTGTGTGTTATATCTGTGTGAGTGTGTTATATCTGTGTGTGAGTGTGTTATATCTGTGTGTGTGAGTGAGTTATATCTGTGTGTGTGTGTTATATCTGTGTGAGTGTGTTATATCTGTGTGTGAGTGAGTTATATCTGTGTGTGTGTGTGTGTTATATCTGTGTGTGTGTGTGTTATATCTGTGTGAGTGAGTTATATCTGTGTGTGTGTGTTATATCTGTGTGTGTGTGTGTTATATCTGTGTGTGAGTGTTATATCTGTGTGTGTGTGTGTGTTATATCTGTGTGTGAGTGAGTTATATCTGTGTGTGTGTGTGTTATATCTGTGTGAGTGAGTTATATCTGTGTGTGTGTGTTATATCTGTGCGTGAGTGTTATATCTGTGTGTGTGTGTGTGTTATATCTGTGTGAGTGTGTTATATCTGTGTGTGTGTGAGTTATATCTGTGTGTGAGTGAGTTATATCTGTGTGTGTGTGAGTGTTAAATCTATGTGTGTGTGTTATATCTGTGTGTGTGTGTTATATCTGTGTGTGAGTGAGTTATATCTGTGTGTGTGTGAGTTATATCTGTGTGTGTGAGTTATATCTGTGTGTGTGAGTTATATCTGTGTGTGTGTGAGTTATATCTGTGTGTGTGTGTGTTATATCTGTGTGAGTGTGTTATATCTGTGTGTGAGTGAGTTATATCTGTGTGTGAGTGAGTTATATCTGTGTGTGAGTGAGTTATATCTGTGTGTGTGTGTGTTATATCTGTGTGAGTGTGTTATATCTGTGTGTGAGTGAGTTATATCTGTGTGTGTGTGAGTTATATCTGTGTGTGTGAGTTATATCTGTGTGTGTGAGTTATATCTGTGTGTGTGTGAGTTATATCTGTGTGTGAGTGAGTTATATCTGTGTGTGTGTGAGTTATATCTGTGTGTGTGTGTTATATCTGTGTGAGTGAGTTATATCTGTGTGTGAGTGTGTAATATCTGTGTGTGTGTGTTATATCTGTGTGTGTGTGTTATATCTGTGTGAGTGTGTTATATCTGTGTGTGAGTGAGTTATATCTGTGTGTGTGTGAGTTATATCTGTGTGTGTGAGTTATATCTGTGTGTGTGTGAGTTATATCTGTGTGTGTGAGTTATATCTGTGTGTGTGTGAGTTATATCTGTGTGTGAGTGAGTTATATCTGTGTGTGTGTGAGTTATATCTGTGTGTGAGTGAGTTATATCTGTGTGTGTGTGAGTTATATCTGTGTGTGTGTGAGTTATATCTGTGTGTGTGAGTTATATCTGTGTGTGTGTGAGTTATATCTGTGTGTGAGTGAGTTATATCTGTGTGTGTGTGAGTTATATCTGTGTGTGTGTGTTATATCTGTGTGAGTGAGTTATATCTGTGTGTGAGTGAGTTATATCTGTGTGTGAGTGAGTTATATCTGTGTGTGTGTGAGTTATATCTGTGTGTGTGTGAGTTATATCTGTTTGTGTGTGAGTTATATCTGTGTGTGTGAGTTATATCTGTGTGTGAGTGAGTTATATCTGTGTGTGTGTGAGTTATATCTGTGTGTGAGTGAGCTATATCTGTGTGTGTGTGAGTTATATCTGTGTGTGTGTGAGTTATATCTGTGTGTGTGAGTTATATCTGTGTGTGTGAGTTATATCTGTGTGTGAGTGAGTTATATCTGTGTGTGAGTGTGTTATATCTGTGTGAGTGAGTTATATCTGTGTGAGTGTGTGTTATATCTGTGTGTGTGTGTGTTATATCTGTGTGTGAGTGAGTTATATCTGTGTGTGAGTGTGTTATATCTGTGTGTGTGAGTGAGTTATATCTGTGTGTGTGTTATATCTATGTGAGTGTGTTATATCTGTGTGTGAGTGAGTTATATCTGTGTGTGAGTGTGTTATATCTCTGTGTGTGAGTGAGTTATATCTGTGTGTGTGTGTTATATCTGTGTGAGTGTGTTATATCTGTGTGTGAGTGTGTTATATCTGTGTGTGTGAGTGAGTTATATCTGTCTGTGTGTGTTATATCTGTGTGTGAGTGTTATATCTGTGTGTGTGTGTGTTATATCTGTGTGTGAGTGAGTTATATCTGTGTGTGAGTGAGTGTTAAATCTGTGTGTGTGTGTTATATCTGTGTGTGTGTGTGTGTTATATCTGTGTGTGTGTGAGTGTGAGTGTGTTATATCTGTGTGTGTGTGTGAGTTATATATGTGTGTGTGAGTGAGTTATATCTGTGTGAGTGTGTTATATCTGTGTGTGTGAGTGAGTTATATCTGTGTGTGTGAGTTATATCTGTGTGTGTGTGTTATATCTGTGTGTGTGTTATATCTGTGTGTGTGTGTGTTATATCTGTGTGAGTGTGTTATATCTGGGTGTGAGTGTTATATCTGTGTGTGTGTGTGTTATATCTGTGTGTGAGTGAGTTATATCTGTGTGTGAGTGAGTGTTAAATCTGTGTGTGTGAGTTATATCTGTGTGTGTGTGTTATATCTGTGTGTGAGTGTGTTATATCTGTGTGAGTGAGTTATATCTGTGTGTGAGTTATATCTGTTTGTGTGAGTTATATCTGTGTGAGTGAGTTATATCTGTGTGTGTGAGTTATATCTGTGTGTGTGTGTGTTATATCTGTGTGTTATATCTGTGTGAGTGTGTTATATCTGTGTGTGTGTGAGTTATATCTGTGTGTGTGAGTGAGTTATATCTGTGTGAGTGTGTTATATCTGTGTGTGTGAGTGAGTTATATCTGTGTGAGTGTGTTATATCTGTGTGAGTGTGAGTTATATCTGTGTGTGTGTGTTATATCTGTGTGAGTGTGTTATATCTGTGTGTGTGTGAGTTATATCTGTGTGTGTGTGTTATATCTGTGTGTGTGTGTGTTATATCTGTGTGTGTGTGTGTTATATCTGTGTGTGAGTGTTATATCTGTGTGTGAGTGAGTGTTATATCTGTGTGTGTGTGTGTTATATCTGTGTGTGTGTGTGTTATATCTGTGTGTGAGTGTTATATCTGTGTGTGTGTGTGTTATATCTGTGTGTGAGTGAGTTATATCTGTGTGTGAGTGAGTTATATCTGTGTGTGAGTGTTATATCTGTGTGTGTGTGTTATATCTGTGTGAGTGTGTTATATCTGTGTGTGAGTGTGTTATATCTGTGTGTGTGAGTGAGTTATATCTGTGTGTGTGTGTGTTATATCTGTGTGTGTGTGTGTTATATCTGTGTGTGTGTGTTATATCTGTGTGAGTGTGTTATATCTGTGTGTGTGTGTTATATCTGTGTGTGTGTGTTATATCTGTGTGTGTGTGTTATATCTGTGTGAGTGTGTTATATCTGTGTGTGTGTGTTATATCTGTGTGTGTGTGTTATATCTGTGTGTGTGTGTTATATCTGTGTGTGTGAGTTATATCTGTGTGAGTGAGTTATATCTGTGTGAGTGTGTTATATCTGTGTGTGTGTGTTATATCTGTGTGTGTGTGTTATATCTGTGTGTGTGTGTTATATCTGTGTGAGTGAGTTATATCTGTGTGTGTGTGTGTTATATCTGTGTGTGAGTGTTATATCTGTGTGTGAGTGAGTGTTATATCTGTGTGTGTGTGTGTTATATCTGTGTGTGTGTGTGTTATATCTGTGTGTGAGTGTTATATCTGTGTGTGTGTGTGTTATATCTGTGTGTGAGTGAGTTATATCTGTGTGTGAGTGAGTTATATCTGTGTGTGAGTGTTATATCTGTGTGTGTGTGTTATATCTGTGTGAGTGTGTTATATCTGTGTGTGAGTGTGTTATATCTGTGTGTGTGAGTGAGTTATATCTGTGTGTGTGTGTGTTATATCTGTGTGTGTGTGTGTTATATCTGTGTGTGTGTGTTATATCTGTGTGAGTGTGTTATATCTGTGTGTGTGTGTTATATCTGTGTGTGTGTGTTATATCTGTGTGTGTGTGTTATATCTGTGTGAGTGAGTTATATCTGTGTGTGTGTGTGTTATATCTGTGTGTGTGTGTTATATCTGTGTCAGTGAGTTATATCTGTGTGTGTGAGTTATATCTGTGTGAGTGAGTTATATCTCTGTGTGTGTGTGTGTTATATCTGTGTGTGTGTTATATCTGTGTGTGTGTGTTATATCTGTGTGTGTGTGTTATATCTGTGTGTGAGTGTGTTATATCTATGTGTGTGTGTTATATCTGTGTGAGTGAGTTATATCTGTGTGTGTGTGTTATATCTGTGTGAGTGAGTTATATCTGTGTGTGTGTGTTATATCTGTGTGTGTGTGTTATATCTGTGTGAGTGAGTTATATCTGTGTGAGTGTGTTATATCTGTGTGTGAGTGTGTTATATCTGTGTGTGTGAGTTATATCTGTGTGAGTGAGTTATATCTCTGTGTGAGTGAGTTATATCTGTGTGAGTGTGTTATATCTGTGTGTGAGTGTTATATCTGTGTGTGTGTGTTATATCTGTGTGTGAGTGAGTTATATCTGTGTGAGTGTGTTATATCTGTGTGTGTGTGTGTTATATCTGTGTGTGAGTGTTATATCTGTGTGAGTGTGTTATATCTGTGTGTGTGTGTGTTATATCTGTGTGTGAGTGAGTTATATCTGTGTGTGTGTTATATCTGTGTGTGAGTGAGTTATATCTGTGTGAGTGTGTTATATCTGTGTGTGTGTGTGTTATATCTGTGTGTGTGTGTGTTATATCTGTGTGTGTGTTATATCTGTGTGTGTGTGTTATATCTGTGTGTGTGTGTTATATCTGTGTGAGTGAGTTATATCTGTGTGTGTGTGTTATATCTGTGTGTGAGTGAGTTATATCTGTGTGTGTGTGTTATATCTGTGTGTGAGTGAGTTATATCTGTGTGAGTGTGTTATATCTGCGTGTGAGTGAGTTATATCTGTGTGAGTGAGTTATATCTGTGTGTGTGTGTTATATCTGTGTGTGAGTGAGTTATATCTGTGTGTGAGTGTTATATCTGTGTGAGTGTGTTATATCTGTGTGTGTGTGTTATATCTGTGTGAGTGAGTTATATCTGTGTGTGTGTGTGTTATATCTGTGTGTGAGTGAGTTATATCTGTGTGAGTGTGTTATATCTGTGTCAGTGAGTTATATCTGTGTGTGTGAGTTATATCTGTGTGAGTGAGTTATATCTGTGTGTGTGTGTGTTATATCTGTGTGTGTGTGTTATATCTGTGTGTGTGTGTTATATCTGTGTGTGAGTGTGTTATATCTGTGTGAGTGTGTTATATCTGTGTGTGTGTGTTATATCTGTGTGTGTGTGTTATATCTGTGTGTGAGTGAGTTATATCTGTGTGAGTGTGTTATATCTGTGTGAGTGAGTTATATCTGTGTGTGTTATATCTGTGTGTGTGTGTTATATCTGTGTGTGTGTGTGTTATATCTGTGTGTGTGAGTTATATCTGTGTGTGTGAGTGAGTTATATCTGTGTGTGTGTGTGTTATATCTGTGTGTGAGTGTGTTATATCTGTGTGTGTGTGTTATATCTGTGTGTGTGTGTTATATCTGTGTGTGTGTGTTATATCTGTGTGTGTGAGTGAGTTATATCTGTGTGTGTGTGTGTTATATCTGCGTGTGTGTTATATCTGTGTGTGTGTGTTATATCTGTGTGTGTGTGTTATATCTGTGTGTGAGTGTGTTATATCTGTGTGTGTGAGTGAGTTATATCTGTGTGTGTGTGTTATATCTGTGTGTGTGAGTTATATCTGTGTGTGTGTGTTATATCTGTGTGTGAGTGAGTTATATCTGTGTGAGTGTGTTATATCTGTGTCAGTGAGTTATATCTGTGTGTGTGAGTTATATCTGTGTGAGTGAGTTATATCTCTGTGTGTGTGTTATATCTGTGTGTGTGTGTTATATCTGTGTGTGAGTGAGTTATATCTGTGTGAGTGTGTTATATCTGTGTGAGTGAGTTATATCTGTGTGTGTGTGTTATATCTGTGTGTGTGTGTTATATCTGTGTGTGAGTGTGTGATATCTGTGTGAGTGTGTTATATCTGTGTGTGAGTGTGTTATATCTGTGTGTGTGTGTTATATCTGTGTGTGTGTGTGTTATATCAGTGTGTGAGTGAGTTATATCTGTGTGTGAGTGTGTTATATCTGTGTCAGTGAGTTATATCTGTGTGTGTGAGTTATATCTGTGTGAGTTGGTTATATCTCTGTGTGTGTGTGTTATATCTGTGTGTGTGTGTTATATCTGTGTGTGAGTGTGTTATATCTGTGTGAGTGTGTTATATCTGTGTGTGAGTGTGTTATATCTGTGTGTGTGTGTTATATCTGTGTGTGAGTGAGTTATATCTGTGTGAGTGTGTTATATCTGTGTCAGTGAGTTATATCTGTGTGTGTGAGTTATATCTGTGTGAGTGAGTTATATCTGTGTGTGTGTGTTATATCTGTGTGTGTGTGTTATATCTGTGTGTGAGTGTGTTATATCTGTGTCAGTGAGTTATATCTGTGTGAGTGAGTTATATCTCTGTGTGTGAGTGAGTTATATCTGTGTGAGTGTGTTATATCTGTGTGTGAGTGAGTTATATCCGTGTGTGTGTGAGTTATATCTGTGTGTGTGTGAGTTATATCTGTGTGTGTGTGTTATATCTGTGTGTGTGTGTTATATCTGTGTGTGTGTGAGTTATATCTGTGTGTGTGTGAGTTATATCTGTGTGTGTGTGAGTTATATCTGTGTGTGTGTGAGTTATATCTGTGTGAGTTATATCTGTGTGTGAGTGAGTTATATCTGTGTGTGTGAGTTATATCTGTGTGTGTGAGTTATATCTGTGTGTGTGTGAGTTATATCTGTGTGTGTGAGTTATATCTGTGTGTGTGTGAGTTATATCTGTGTGTGAGTGAGTTATATCTGTGTGTGTGTGAGTTATATCTGTGTGTGAGTGAGTTATATCTGTGTGTGTGTGAGTTATATCTGTGTGAGTGTGTTATATCTGTGTCAGTGAGTTATATCTGTGTGTGTGAGTTATATCTGTGTGAGTTGGTTATATCTCTGTGTGTGTGTGTTATATCTGTGTGTGTGTGTTATATCTGTGTGTGAGTGTGTTATATCTGTGTGAGTGTGTTATATCTGTGTGTGAGTGTGTTATATCTGTGTGTGTGTGTTATATCTGTGTGTGAGTGAGTTATATCTGTGTGAGTGTGTTATATCTGTGTCAGTGAGTTATATCTGTGTGTGTGAGTTATATCTGTGTGAGTGAGTTATATCTGTGTGTGTGTGTGTTATATCTGTGTGTGTGTGTTATATCTGTGTGTGAGTGTGTTATATCTGTGTCAGTGAGTTATATCTGTGTGAGTGAGTTATATCTCTGTGTGTGAGTGAGTTATATCTGTGTGAGTGTGTTATATCTGTGTGTGAGTGAGTTATATCCGTGTGTGTGTGAGTTATATCTGTGTGTGTGTGAGTTATATCTGTGTGTGTGTGTTATATCTGTGTGTGTGTGTTATATCTGTGTGTGTGTGAGTTATATCTGTGTGTGTGTGAGTTATATCTGTGTGTGTGTGAGTTATATCTGTGTGTGTGTGTTATATCTGTGTGTGTGTGTTATATCTGTGTGTGTGTGAGTTATATCTGTGTGTGTGTGAGTTATATCTGTGTGTGTGTGAGTTATATCTGTGTGTGTGTGAGTTATATCTGTGTGAGTTATATCTGTGTGTGAGTGAGTTATATCTGTGTGTGTGAGTTATATCTGTGTGTGTGAGTTATATCTGTGTGTGTGTGAGTTATATCTGTGTGTGTGAGTTATATCTGTGTGTGTGTGAGTTATATCTGTGTGTGAGTGAGTTATATCTGTGTGTGTGTGAGTTATATCTGTGTGTGAGTGAGTTATATCTGTGTGTGTGTGAGTTATATCTGTGTGTGTGTGAGTTATATCAGTGTGTGTGAGTTATATCTGTGTGTGTGTGAGTTATATCTGTGTGTGAGTGAGTTATATCTGTGTGTGTGTGAGTTATATCTATGTGTGTGTGTTATATCTGTGTGAGTGAGTTATATCTGTGTGTGAGTGAGTTATATCTGTGTGTGAGTGAGTTATATCTGTGTGTGTGTGAGTTATATCTGTGTGTGTGTGAGTTATATCTGTTTGTGTGTGAGTTATATCTGTGTGTGTGAGTTATATCTGTGTGTGAGAGAGTTATATCTGTGTGTGTGTGAGTTATATCTGTGTGTGAGTGAGCTATATCTGTGTGTGTGTGAGTTATATCTGTGTGTGTGTGAGTTATATCTGTGTGTGTGAGTTATATCTGTGTGTGTGAGTTATATCTGTGTGTGAGTGAGTTATATCTGTGTGTGAGTGTGTTATATCTGTGTGAGTGAGTTATATCTGTGTGAGTGTGTGTTATATCTGTGTGTGTGTGTGTTATATCTGTGTGTGAGTGAGTTATATCTGTGTGTGAGTGTGTTATATCTGTGTGTGTGAGTGAGTTATATCTGTGTGTGTGTTATATCTGTGTGAGTGTGTTATATCTGTGTGTGAGTGTGTTATATCTGTGTGTGAGTGAGTTATATCTGTGTGTGAGTGTGTTATATCTCTGTGTGTGAGTGAGTTATATCTGTGTGTGTGTGTTATATCTGTGTGAGTGTGTTATATCTGTGTGTGAGTGTGTTATATCTGTGTGTGTGAGTGAGTTATATCTGTGTGTGTGTGTTATATCTGTGTGTGTGTGTGTTATATCTGTGTGTGAGTGTTATATCTGTGTGTGTGTGTGTTATATGTGTGTGTGTGTTATATCTGTGTGTGAGTGAGTTATATCTGTGTGTGTGTGTGTTATATCTGTGTGAGTGAGTTATATCTGTGTGTGTGTGTTATATCTGTGCGTGAGTGTTATATCTGTGTGTGTGTGTGTGTTATATCTGTGTTAGTGTGTTATATCTGTGTGTGTGTGAGTTATGTCTGTGTGTGAGTGAGTTATATCTGTGTGTGTGTGAGTTATATCTGTGTGTGTGAGTTATATCTGTGTGTGTGAGTTATATCTGTGTGTGTGTGAGTTATATCTGTGTGTGAGTGAGTTATATCTGTGTGTGTGTGAGTTATATCTGTGTGTGTGTGTTATATCTGTGTGAGTGAGTTATATCTGTGTGTGAGTGTGTAATATCTGTGTGTGTGTGTGTTATATCTGTGTGTGTGTGTTATATCTGTGTGAGTGTGTTATATCTGTGTGTGAGTGAGTTATATCTGTGTGTGTGTGAGTTATATCTGTGTGTGTGAGTTATATCTGTGTGTGTGTGAGTTATATCTGTGTGTGTGAGTTATATCTGTGTGTGTGTGAGTTATATCTGTGTGTGAGTGAGTTATATCTGTGTGTGTGTGAGTTATATCTGTGTGTGAGTGAGTTATATCTGTGTGTGTGTGAGTTATATCTGTGTGTGTGTGAGTTATATCTGTGTGTGTGAGTTATATCTGTGTGTGTGTGAGTTATATCTGTGTGTGAGTGAGTTATATCTGTGTGTGTGTGAGTTATATCTGTGTGTGTGTGTTATATCTGTGTGAGTGAGTTATATCTGTGTGTGAGTGAGTTATATCTGTGTGTGAGTGAGTTATATCTGTGTGTGTGTGAGTTATATCAGTGTGTGTGTGAGTTATATCTGTTTGTGTGTGAGTTATATCTGTGTGTGTGAGTTATATCTGTGTGTGAGTGAGTTATATCTGTGTGTGTGTGAGTTATATCTGTGTGTGAGTGAGCTATATCTGTGTGTGTGTGAGTTATATCTGTGTGTGTGTGAGTTATATCTGTGTGTGAGTGAGCTATATCTGTGTGTGTGTGAGTTATATCTGTGTGTGAGTGAGTTATATCTGTGTGTGTGAGTTATATCTGTGTGTGTGAGTTATATCTGTGTGTGAGTGAGTTATATCTGTGTGTGTGTGTGTTATATCTGTGTGAGTGAGTTATATCTGTGTGAGTGTGTGTTATATCTGTGTGTGTGTGTGTTATACCTGTGTGTGAGTGAGTTATATCTGTGTGTGAGTGTGTTATATCTGTGTGTGTGAGTGAGTTATATCTGTGTGTGTGTTATATCTATGTGAGTGTGTTATATCTGTGTGTGAGTGTGTTATATCTGTGTGTGAGTGAGTTATATCTGTGTGTGAGTGTGTTATATCTCTGTGTGTGAGTGAGTTATATCAGTGTGTGTGTGTTATATCTGTGTGAGTGTGTTATATCTGTGTGTGAGTGTGTTATATCTGTGTGTGTGAGTGAGTTATATCTGTGTGTGTGTGTTATATCTGTGTGTGAGTGTTATATCTGTGTGTGTGTGTGTTATATCTGTGTGTGAGTGAGTTATATCTGTGTGTGAGTGAGTGTTAAATCTGTGTGTGTGTGTTATATCTGTGTGTGTGTGTGTGTTATATCTGTGTGAGTGTGTTATATCTGTGTGTGTGTGAGTTATATATGTGTGTGTGAGTGAGTTATATCTGTGTGAGTGTGTTATATCTGTGTGTGTGAGTGAGTTATATCTGTGTGTGTGAGTTATATCTGTGTGTGAGTGTTATATCTGTGTGAGTGAGTTATATCTGTGTGTGTGTGTGTTATATCTGTGTGAGTGAGTTATATCTGTGTGAGTGTGTTATATCTGTGTGTGTGTGAGTTATATCTGTGTGAGTGTGTTATATCTGTGTGTGTGAGTGAGTTATATCTGTGTGTGTGTGTTATATCTGTGTGAGTGAGTTATATCTGTGTGTGTGTGTTATATCTGTGTGTGTGTGTATGTTATATCTGTGTGAGTGAGTTATATCTGTGTGTGTGAGTTATATCTGTGTGTGAGTGAGTTATATCTGTGTGTGAGTGTGTTATATCTGTGTGTGAGTGAGTTATATCTGTGTGTGTGTGAGTTATATCTGTGTGTGTGTGAGTTATATCTGTGTGTGTGTGTGTTATATCTGTGTGTGAGTGAGTTATATCTGTGTGTGAGTGAGTGTTAAATCTGTGTGTGTGAGTTATATCTGTGTGAGTGTGTGTTATATCTGTGTGAGTGAGTTATATCTGTGTGTGTGTTATATCTGTGTGTGAGTGTTATATCTGTGTGTGTGTGAGTTATATCTGTGTGTGTGTGTGTTATATCTGTGTGTGAGTGAGTTATATCTGTGTGAGTGTGTGTTATATCTGTGTGTGTGTGTTATATCTGTGTGTGAGTGAGTTATATCTGTGTGAGTGTGTTATATCTGTGTGTGAGTGAGTTATATCTGTGTGAGTGAGTGTTAAATCTGTGTGTGTGAGTTATATCTGTGTGTGTGTGTTATATCTGTGTGTGAGTGTGTTATATCTGTGTGAGTGAGTTATATCTGTGTGAGTGTGTTATATCTGTGTGTGAGTGAGTTATAGCTGTGTGTGTGTGAGTTATATCTGTGTGAGTGTGTTATATCTGTGTGTGTGTTATATCTGTGTGTGTGTGTGTTATATCTGTGTGTGTGTGTTATATCTGTGTGTGTGTGTTATATCTGTGTGTGAGTGTTATATCTGTGTGTGTGTGAGTTATATCTGTGTGTGTGTTATATCTGTGTGTGAGTGAGTTATATCTGTGTGTGAGTGAGTGTTAAATCTGTGTGTGTGAGTTATATCTGTGTGTGTGTGTTATATCTGTGTGTGAGTGTGTTATATCTGTGTGAGTGAGTTATATCTGTGTGTGAGTTATATCTGTGTGTGAGTTATATCTGTGTGAGTGAGTTATATCTGTGTGTGTGTGTTATATCTGTGTGTGTGTGTTATATCTGTGTGTGAGTGTGTTATATCTGTGTGTGTGTGTGTTATATCTGTGTGTGAGTGTGTTATATCTGTGTGTGTGAGTTATATCTGTGTGTGTGTGTGTTATATCTGTGTGTGTGTGTGTTATATCTGTGTGAGTGTGTTATATCTGTGTGTGAGTGTGTTATATCTGTGTGTGAGTGTTATATCTGTGTGTGTGTGAGTTATATCTGTGTGTGTGAGTTATATCTGTGTGTGTGTGTTATATCTGTGTGAGTGAGTTATATCTGTGTGTGTGTGTTATATCTGTGTGTGAGTGTGTTATATCTGTGTGTGAGTGTTATATCTGTGTGTGTGTGAGTTATATCTGTGTGTGTGTGTGTTATATCTGTGTGTGAGTGAGTTATATCTGTGTGAGTGTGTTATATCTGTGTGAGTGAGTTATATCTGTGTGTGTGTTATATCTGTGTGTGAGTTATATCTGTGTGTGTGTGTGTTATATCTGTGTGTGAGTGAGTTATATCTGTGTGAGTGTGTTATATCTGTGTGAGTGAGTTATATCTGTGTGTGTGTTATATCTGTGTGTGAGTTATATCTGTGTGTGAGTGAGTGTTAAATCTGTGTGTGTGAGTTATATCTGTGTGTGTGTGTTATATCTGTGTGTGAGTGTGTTATATCTGTGTGAGTGAGTTATATCTGTGTGTGAGTTATATCTGTGTGTGAGTTATATCTGTGTGAGTGAGTTATATCTGTGTGTGTGAGTTATATCTGTGTGTGTGTGTGTTATATCTGTGTGTGTGTGTGTTATATCTGTGTGAGTGTGTTATATCTGTGTGTGTGTGAGTTATATCTGTGTGTGTGAGTGAGTTATATCTGTGTGAGTATGTTATATCTGTGTGTGTGAGTGAGTTATATCTGTGTGAGTGTGTTATATCTGTGTGAGTGTGAGTTATATCTGTGTGTGTGTGTTATATCTGTGTGAGTGTGTTATATCTGTGTGTGTGTGAGTTATATCTGTGTGTGTGTGTTATATCTGTGCGTGTGTGTGTTATATCTGTGTGTGTGTGTGTGTTATATCTGTGTGTGAGTGTTATATCTGTGTGTGAGTGAGTGTTATATCTGTGTGTGTGTGTTATATCTGTGTGTGTGTGTTATATCTGTGTGAGTGAGTTATATCTGTGTGTGAGTGTTATATCTGTGTGTGTGTGTGTTATATCTGTGTGAGTGAGTTATATCTGTGTGAGTGTGTTATATCTGTGTGAGTGAGTTATATCTGTGTGAGTGAGTTATATCTGTGTGAGTGTGTTATATCTGTGTGTGTGTGTTATATCTGTGTGAGTGAGTTATATCTGTGTGAGTGAGTTATATCTGTGTGAGTGAGTTATATCTGTGTGAGTGAGTTATATCTGTGTGTGAGTGTTATATCTGTGTGTGTGTGTGTTATATCTGTGTGTGAGTGAGTTATATCTGTGTGTGAGTGAGTTATATCTGTGTGTGAGTGTTATATCTGTGTGTGTGTGTTATATCTGTGTGAGTGTGTTATATCTGTGTGTGAGTGTGTTATATCTGTGTGTGTGAGTGAGTTATATCTGTGTGTGTGTGTGTTATATCTGTGTGTGTGTGTGTTATATCTGTGTGTGAGTGATAAATCTGTGTGTGTGTGTTATATCTGTGTGTGTGTGTTATATCTGTGTGAGTGTGTGTTATATCTGTGTGTGTGTGTGTTATATCTGTGTGTGTGTGAGTTATATCTGTGTGTGAGTGAGTTATATCTGTGTGTGAGTGTGTTATATCTCTGTGTGTGAGTGAGTTATATCTGTGTGTGTGTTATATCTGTGTGAGTGTGTTATATCTGTGTGTGAGTGTGTTATATCTGTGTGTGTGAGTGAGTTATATCTGTGTGTGTGTGTTATATCTGTGTGTGTGTGTTATATCTGTGTGTGAGTTTTAAATCTGTGTGTGTGTGTTATATCTGTGTGTGTGTGTGTTATATCTGTGTGTGTGTGTGTGTTATATCTGTGTGTGAGTGAGTGTTATATCTGTGTGTGTGTGTGTTATATCTGTGTGTGTGTGTGTTATATCTGTGTGTGAGTGTTATATCTGTGTGAGTGTGCTATATCTGTGTGAGTGAGTTATATCTGTGTGTGTGTGTTATATCTCTGTGTGTGAGTGAGTTATATCTGTGTGTGTGTGTGTTATATCTGTGTGTGAGTGTTATATCTGTGTGAGTGTGCTATATCTGTGTGAGTGTGTTATATCTGTGTGAGTGAGTTATATCTGTGTGAGTGAGTTATATCTGTGTGTGAGTGTTATATCTGTGTGTGTGTGTGTTATATCTGTGTGTGAGTGTTATATCTGTGTGTGTGTGTGTGTTATATCTGTGTGTGAGTGTTATATCTGTGTGAGTGTGCTATATCTGTGTGAGTGTGTTATATCTGTGTGAGTGAGTTATATCTGTGTGAGTGAGTTATATCTGTGTGTGAGTGTTATATCTGTGTGTGAGTGAGTGTTATATCTGTGTGTGTGTGTGTTATATCTGTGTGTGTGTGTGTTATATCTGTGTGTGAGTGTTATATCTGTGTGTGAGTGAGTGTTATATCTGTGTGTGAGTGAGTGTTATATCTGTGTGTGTGTGTGTTATATATGTGTGTGTGTGTTATATCTGTGTGTGAGTGAGTTATATCTGTGTGTGTGTGTTATATCTGTGTGTGTGTGAGTTATATCTGTGTGTGTGTGTTATATCTGTGTGTGTGTGTTATATCTGTGTGTGTGTGTTATATCTGTGTGTGTGTGTTATATCTGTGTGTGTGTTATATCTGTGTGTGAGTGAGTTATATCTGTGTGAGTGAGTTATATCTGTGTGTGTGTGAGTTATATCTGTGTGTGTGTGTTATATCTGTGTGTGTGTGAGTTATATCTGTGTGTGAGTGAGTTATATCTGTGTGTGTGAGTTATATCTGTGTGTGTGTGTTATATCTGTGTGTGAGTGAGTTATATCTGTGTGTGTGTGTTATATCTGTGTGTGTGTGTTATATCTGTGTGAGTGTGTTATATCTGTGTGTGAGTGAGTTATATCTGTGTGTGTGTGTTATATCTGTGTGTGTGTGTGTGTTATATCTGTGTGTGAGTGTTAAATCTGTGTGTGTGTGTTATATATGTGTGTGAGTGTTAAATCTGTGTGTGTGTTATATCTGTGTGTGTGTGTGTTATATCTGTGTGTGTGTGTGTTATATCTGTGTGTGAGTGTTAAATCTGTGTGTGTGTGTTATATCTGTGTGAGTGAGTTATATCTGTGTGAGTGTGTGTTATATCTGTGTGTGAGTGTGTTATATCTGTGTGTGTGAGTGTGTTATATCTGTGTGTGTGTGTGTTATATCTGTGTGTGTGTGTGTTATATCTGTGTGTGAGTGTTAAATCTGTGTGTGTGTGTTATATCTGTGTGAGTGAGTTATATCTGTGTGAGTGAGTGTGTTATATCTGTGTGTGTGTGTTATATCTGTGTGAGTGTGTTATATCTGTGTGTG
>NW_027308627.1:0-85000 GCF_047496885.1 Scyliorhinus torazame | reverse complement strand
CTGCTCCCCAAGCACTTCTTCTGCATTCCTCGCCGTCTGGCGGTCAATGTTCCCCTCGCCATTCCACAGTACATTCGGGTCCTGAGCGCCTGCGGCCTGCGCGGCGACGACAGGCCACTCCGCGGCCATCCCCTCTGCTGCACCGGCGACCGCTGCATGTGCAGCCACTGTGGGCCGTCTGACTCTACGCTGCCAGATGGCAAACTCCAGAACTGCGGCTCCAACCACGGCAGTGAACATCGCTGTCTGGTTGGCATACATGATGACCTGCAGGAGGGTGGTGGGGGGGCAGAGAAACGACATGTTACACCAAGTTCTTCCACACCTCGTCAGCCGGGCTGCATGGGATACCTGTGTGCCCCGGTGGCCTGGTCGCGCTGCAGATACGCAGCCAGCATAACACCTGGTCACTGTCTGCGCCCAACGGTCAGTTCACACCGTACTCCTCACCAGTGTGCCACTCTCCTGTGCCCATCAGCCACACGCACCCTGCGGCCGTGTCCTCGTCACCATCCTGCCATATCAGGGCGGCTGACATGTGGCATCCGCGGATGGACGACACCATCCACACTCTCCCTCACCCCCCTCTCCCGTCTGCACACTCTCCCTCCCACCCACCTGCACACTCTCCCTCATCCCCCTCCCACCTGCACACTCTCCCTCATCCCCCTCCCACCTGCACACTCTCCCTCCCCCACCTGCGCACTGTCCATCCCCCACCTGCACACTCTCCCTCACCCCCCCACCTGCATACTCTCCCTCATCCCCCTCACCTGCACACTCTCCCTCATCCCCCCCACCTCCAGACTCTCCCTCACCCCCCCCACCTGCACACTCTCCCTCCCCCCACCTGCACACTCTCCCTCATCCCCCCACCCTGCAAACTCTCCCTCCCCCCCACCTGCACACTCTCCCTCATCCCCCCACCTCCACACTCTCCCTCACCCCCCCACCTGCACACTCTCCCTCCCCCCACCTGCACACTCTCCCTCATCCCCCCACCTGCACACTCTCCCTCCTCCCCCCACCTGCACACTCTCCCAGATCCCCCCACCTGCACACTCTCCCTCCTCCCCCACCTGCACACTCTCCTCACCCCTCCCACCTCCACACTCTCCCTCACCCCCTCCCACCTCCAAACTCTCCTCACTCCCTCCCACCTCCACACTCTCCCTCACCCCCTCCCATCTCCACACTCTCCCTCACCCCCCTCCCACCTCCACACTCTCCCTCAACCCACCTCCACACTCTCCCTCACCCCCACCCATCTCCACACTCTCCCTCACCCCTCTCCCACCTCCACACTCTCCCTCAACCCCCCTCCCACTCACACTCTCCCTCACCCCTTCCCACCTCCACACTCTCCCTCATTCCCCCACCTGCGCACTCTCCCTCATCCCCCCATCCTGCAAACTCTCCCTCATCCCCCCCAACCTGCACACTCTCCCTCATCCCTCCCAACCTGCACACTCTCTCCCCCACCTGCACACTCTCCCTCCCCCCACCTGCACACTCTCCCTCCCACCACCTGCACACTATCCCTCCCCCCCACCTGCACACTCTCCCTCCCACCACCAGCACACTCTCCCTCATCCCCCAACCTGCACACTCTCCCTCAATCCCCCCCCACCTGCACACTCTCCCTCCCCCCCAAACTGCACACTCTCCCTCACCCCCCCACCTGCACACTCTCCCTCACCCCCCCCAACCTGCACACTCTCCCTCATCCCTCCCAACCTGCACACTCTCCCCCCCCCCAACCTGCACACTCTCCCTCCCCCCACCTGCACACTCTCCCCTCCCCCACCTGCACACTACCCCTCCCCCCCACCTGCATACTCTCCCTCCCCCCACCAGTACACTCTCCCTCATCCCCCCACCTGCACACTCTCCCTCAATCCCCCCACCTGCACACTCTCCCTCAATCCCCCCACCTGCACACTCTCCCTCCCCACCAACTGCACACTCACCCTCATTCCCCCACCTGCGCACTCTCCCTCATCCCCCAACCTGCACACTCTCCCTCATCCCCCCCAACCTGCACACTCTCCCTCATCCCTCCCAACCTGCACACTCTCCCCCCAACCTGCACACTCCCCCTCCCCCACCTGCACACTCTCCCCCCCCCAACCTGCACACTCTCCCCCCAACCTGCGCACTCTCCCTCATCCCCCCAACCTGCACACTCTCCCTCATCCCCCCAACCTGCACACTCTCCCTCATCCTCCAACCTGCACACTCTCCCCCCACAACCTGCACACTCTCCCTCCCCCCACCTGCACACTCTCCCTCCCCCCACCTGCACACTATCCCTCCCCCACCTGCACACTCTCCCTCACCCCACCAGCACACTCTCCCTCCCCCCACCAGCACACTCTCCCTCATCCCCCCACCTGCACACTCTCCCTCAATCCCCCCCACCTGCACACTCTCCCCTCCCCCCAACTGCACACTCTCCCTCACCCGCACCTGCACACTCTCCCTCCCTCCCCCTCCCACATGCACACTCTCCCTCCTCCCCCTCCCACCTGCACACTCTCCCTCACCCCCCCCCCACCTGCACACTCTCCCTCTCCCCCCCACCTGCACACTCTCCCTCATCCCCCACACCTGCACACTCTCCCTCCCCCTCACCTGCACACTCTCCCTCATCCCCCCACCAGCACACTCTCCCTCATGCCCCCCACCTGCTCACTCTCCCTCCCCCCCCAACTGCACACTCTCCCTCAACCCCCCCTCACCTGCACACTCTCCCTCACCCCCCCACCTGCACACTCTCCCTCCCCCTCCCCCCACCTCCACACTCTCCCTCATTCCCCCTCCCACCTGCACACTCTCCCGCACTCCCCCTCCCACCTGCACACCCTCCCGCACCCCCCCGCAGGTGTGGACGGCGACGGCGTGAACTGGGGTCACGCCGTCGGGACTTCGGCCCATCCGTGCCTGAGAATAGCAGGGGTGTCGGAGAATCGCCGTTTTGGGTGTCTCGGGCGATTCTCCGGCCTGCGGCCCGCGAAACTCGACCGTGCCGTTCCCATCGCTTAGGAGAATCGCGGGAGGGCGTCGGACCGGCGTCGCGGGAAATTGTGGCGGCCCAGGCGATTCTCCCAAGCAGCGAGGGAGTGGAGAATCGCGCCCAACCTCTTTAGCGATCTGTCTCATTCCCCTGTTTATGTTTGTAATAGCCCCTGCCCTACAGTTCAAGGATGTGTCATTCAGGTGGATTGGCCCATGCTGTATTGGAGTATAGTGGTTGCGGGTTTTGTGTACTTCCAGAGGGTTGGTGCAGACTCGGTGGACCGAAAACCCTCCTTCAACACTGTATTCTATAGATGACAACGAACTCCAGCCTTTCCCTTCCATTAGTTTATTCCGTGTCCATGTTTCAACTGATTCATCGATAATTTATTGAATTCCCTTCTTAAACAGCACGGTTCTCTTCTCCTTCGAAAATGCCCGTTAAAATGCCTTGCCGTTTTGGTTTTGCTCTCCTGTTCAACTCTCTTGCTATCGAATATGTATCAAGCTCTTCTTCCGATATATATTCGCCGTGAAAGTTAAGAACAATTGGAACTAGTTGCACTAATCCAAAGAGAAAAGACATACACTTAGAACAATGGACAAAAATATTCTGCAGCAAAGTTATGCAACTATAAACGAAACTAAGCTGCATCCGGAAAGAATCAGGAACTATTCTGGCATTCAGAGTAAATCTGCTGAATTAAACTCTTTGAGGGTATCTCAAATACATAAAGATAGATTAAGGGACGGATATTTCTATGGAGAGATGTCCCGAGTGGAAGGACTTGTTAGCTGAAAAAACTGAACGGAGAATGGACTGAGTAAATCTGGGATTCTCAGCGGATGAATGCAGATATCACTGATTGTGCTGGCGTTGTATTTAATTAATGAGGACAGCGGGGCCATGACATGGAATAGTTTGCAGAATATAGATTTTGATGTGTTTCTCTAACGGGGTGTATACTGGCCAGAGAGCACAGGGGTTGTCAATGTGCCCGGCCGGACATGAACACCTGAATTGCGAAAAACTAATGTTTCTGGAAGGAGGGAAATTGGAAGTTAGCCAGGAAATCATTGCTTGACACACGGTTTGAAGACGGAGGTGGCGTTATCAGTGCTTCAGGACACGAAGAAATAAGGATATAAAGAGATAAGGAATTACTGTTAGACGAACGGAAATCAGCAAGCTTAGTCACGGCATTCTTTGCAACTTCACAAATTTGTCAGTATAGTTCATTACACGCACCTCTCCTGCTAAACCACCAATCTCAGCCTTCCGCCTGTTAAAATGGCCCACACTGCGTACATTCCGTCCCATGTCTTTCAGTCAATTATCACTAAGTTGTCACCCTAAATCTTGATCCTGTCCATCAACCTTGCATATTGCACCTTTTAATCCAGTACCAGTAAAGTTAGTGCTTCCCTATTACCAACCAGTCCTGGTACATCGGTGTCAGTGTTGACAAATCATATAGCAATTAAAGAATTATAGCTTGTGTCAGGCGTTATCATGGAATAATAGAATTCCTACAGTGGAGAAGAAGGCCATGAGGCCCAACGAGTCTGCACCGACCCACTGAAAGATCAATCTATACAGAACCACTCCCCGGCCCTATCACCGCATCCCACCTAGGTGCAACTCAGCATAGACAATCCAACTAACCTGCACATATTTGGACTGTGGGAGGAAACCGCAGCACCAAGAGGAAACTGACACGGCAAGAATATGCAGACTCCGCACAGACAGTCACCCGTGGTCGGAATCGAACCCGGGTCCCTGGCGCTTTGAGGCAGCAGTGATAACCACTGTGCCACAGGGCCACCTCAAATGTGGTTTCAAATTTATTGATGCCCAAAATATTTTTTCCGTACCACAGTGTGACGGCGATACAATGATTCCAAAAAAGGAACATAGATCGTGAGTTCGAAATAAATGGCAGATCGAACATTCTGGGCGTCATTCTCCGACCCCCCGCCGGGTCGGAGAATGGCCGTTGGCCGCCGTGAATCCCGCCCCCCGCCCCCGCCGAAGTCTCCGAAGGGAGAAAAGTCGGCGGGGCGTTAATGGCGCCGCTGCCGCGGAGAATGTCACGGGTCTGCGCAAGGCAGCCGATTTTCGGCCTGCCGATATTCTCCCTTCCGGATGGGCCGAAGTCCCGTCGACGTGATGACCGTTCACGTCGACGTCAATCCAAACCTCCTTTTCATCGGGGCGTGACCCGGTGCTCCAGGCTCACGCCGACCAGCGAGGAGGTGTGAGTGACGGCCTGGGGGGTTGGCTCTGGGCAGGAAATGGCGTGGCCGCAGACTGATTGCCTGAGGAGAGGGTGTGTCTCGGCTTGTGTGTGTGTGCGGCGGGGGGGGGGCGGGGGGTGGTTTAGAGTAGGCTGGGCTCCGGGGGAGTGCCGGGAGGGGGTCCGTGCCGGGGTGGAGGTTGGGGGTTGTGGAGGGGGGTCCGTGCCGGAGTGGAGATTGGGGGGGGGGGGGGTCCGTGCTGGGGTGGAGGTTGGGGGTTGGGGAGGGGTTCCGTGCGGGGTGGAGGTTGGGGGGGGGTCCGTGCTGGGGTGGAGGTTGGGGGTTGGGGAGGGGGTCCGTGCCGGGGTGGAGGTTGGGGGTTGGGGAGGGGGGTCCGTGCCGGGGTGGAGGTTGGGGGGGGGTCCGTGCCGGGGTGGAGGTTGGGGGAGGGGGTCCGTGCCGGGGTGGAGGTTTTGGAGGGGGTCCGTGCCGGGGTGGAGGTTGGGGGTTGTGGAGGGGGTCCGTGCCGGGGTGGAGGTTGGGGAGGGGGTCCGTGCCGGGGTGGGGGTTGTGGAGGGGGTCCGTGCCGGGGTGGAGGTTGGGGGTTGTGGAGGGGGTCCGTGCCGGGGTGGAGGTTGGGGAGGGGGTCCGTGCCGGGGTGGAGGTTGGGGGTTGTGGAGGGGGTCCGTGCCGGGGTGGAGGTTGGGGGGGGGGGGGGGGGTCCGTGCCGGGGTGGGTGATGGGAGGGCAAATGAGTTGGTCCACCTGGCCAGGTGCCAGCCTCCAACAGTTGGACCCATGCGGTCCATGCCACCTGGCTGGGGGGAGGAGGGGATATGGGCAATGATGACATGTCGTCGTTCCCCTCCCCCCCACCAGGTCGTCATGTTTTCAGATCATCCAGCGATGTTGGCCGCCGTGGTGGCAGCCGCTCATGTCTATGTTGCCCTGGATGAGGAGGAGGAGGAGGAGGAGGAGCGTGCCAGAGAGGCGGCGCAGGCTGCCGCAGAGGGGCAGGCGGCAGCCGCCCAGGCTGGAGGGACACCTGACCGACAGGACGAGGAGGGGGAGGAGGACGTCGCGGCCCCACGGCAACGGAGGCACCCGAGGGCGCCCCGTGTGTACCGGCCCCGGCAGTCATACCAGGACCTCACGGACCGGGAATGCAGGAGGAGACTCCGGATGAGCCGGGAAACCGTGGCACACATCTGCCACCTGCTGGCACACCTGTCACCGCGTGGCACTGGCGGGGGACACCCTCTCCCCGTGTCCGTCAAGGTTACGGTGGCCCTGAACTTTTATGCAACGGGGTCATTCCAGGCACCGAGTGGGGGACCTGTCCGGCATATCGCAGACATCGGTGCATCGGTGCATCCGGGCAGTGACAGATGCCCTTTATGCCATGGCGCACCGCTACATCCGCTTCCCCGTGGACCGGGCCAGCCAAGATGCCCGGGCCGTGGGCTTCTCTGCCATTGCCGGGTTCCCATGGTCCAGGGCGCGATCGATGGGATGCACGTCGCCGTGCGGCCACCTGCAGATAACAGGGCCGTGTTCACTAATAGGAAGGGGACCTATTCGATGAACGTACAGGTGGTCTGCGACCACCGCATGATGATCCTGCACGTCTGCGCCCGTTACCCAGGCAGTGTACACGACTCATTCGTGTTGTCGCGGTCATCCATCCCCGGCATGTACGAGGGACGCCATCCCCCGGCTGAGGGGCTGGTTGCTGGGCGACAGGGGCTACCCATTGCGATCGTGGCTGATGACGCCTATACGGAGGCCACGCAATGAGGCGGAGAACCGCTACAATGATGCCCATGTAGCGACAAGGGGGAGTGATCGAGAGGTGCTTTGGCGTGCTGAAGATGCGTTTCAGGTGCCTGGACCTCTCTGGGGGCGCCCTCCAGTATCGGTCAGATAGGGTCGGCCGCATCATTGTGGTGTGCTGCGTCCTGCACAACATAGCCCAGCAGAGGGGCGATGTGCCGCAGGCAGAGGAGGGCGGAGTGGAGGAGCAGCAGGAAGAGGCGCAGTCCTCCCCAGATGAGGGGGATGGGGGCAATGGTCAGGGCAGACGGGGTAGACACAGACGGGTGGCTGTCCACCGTTACCGGCTGGCCCAGCGGGCACGGGACAGACTGATAGACGCCCGCTTCACTGACTAGATGGGCGTGGGAATCGGGTAGTATGGCCACAGACCGCACACCATGACAACAGCCGACCACCCACACCCCCCACCCATCCACCCACCCAGCACCCTCACCCCCCTCCCCAACCCCACACACCCCACCCGCATGCACACCACCCCCCCACTCCCAATTGCCGATCCACCGGCGGCACAACGGGCCGGGCTCACCCAGTTGCGGGTGGACGCGTGTCTATCGCAGGCCATGGAGAATGATGACAACCCGCCTCCGATGAGCTCCTGGCTCTACATCGTTGGACTATGTCTGACCCATGGCCACAGTACCACCATCCACCCGGACCATCCCTGCATGCGGCTGTGACACTGCAGCGCACGGTCCCGTCCTCTGCCCGGGGGATGTTGATGGCGGCCCAGGGGGAAGGGGGCAGACTCACCTGGGGCTGAGGTAAGACCACCCCTCACACACACACTTGCGCTCAACGTACATGACACCCCCGCACACTTTGGACAGAGCACAAAGGCAGCTTCGGTAGGTGTAACATTGACTTTAATAACCAAAGGAGTTCATGCACGTGCCCTAGCGCCTAAAACTCATCTGTGCCCTGCACCCGTGCCAACTTACTCAGTGTCTAATTGTTTGGCCTTACGGGCCCTTTGACTACGTCTACGTGGTTCCCCAGACGGTACAGCAGAACTGGAGGTGGACTCCTGTGATTCCTGCCCTCTGACACTGGATCCCTTTGGCGGCCGTTTCCTGGGGCGTCCTGGCCTAGATGGGCCAGGCTGCGGCCCGGGCGACTGGGATGGCGAGCTGCCAGCCTGTCCTGCCCGTTGCCCACCCGATGCACCTGGGACGGAAGGGGGGGAGTCCGAGGTGTCGCGGTGTACCGGGACCTCCCCTACAGAGGGAGCCGGGATGGACCACACCACCTCCTCCTCCCTCGGGGTGCCCGATGGCCCCCAGGCCTCTACATGGGTGGGGGATGCGAACGGACTGGCCATCCGACGCGCCCCCGACATCTGGCGCTGCCAGTCCTGGAGGCCCGTGCTGGTATCGACAGGGGTCTGCAGGTTTGCAGCCATGGAGCCCAGGGGGTTGTCGAACCCTGTCTGCGACAGTGCGACGCCAGCTCGCACATGGCCACTGGCGCCGATGCCCTCAGCGATGGCCTGCTGAGACTGGGCCATGGCCTGCAGAGACTGGGCCATGGCCTGCAGAGACTGGGCTATGGCCTGCTGAGACTGGGCCATGGCCTGCTGAGACTGGGCTATGGCGTTGAGCGCCTCTGCCATCTGGCGCTGGCACTGGCTCATGGCCTCCTGTGAGAGGGCAGCCATTTCCTGGGCCACAGACGCCGCCTGCACGGAAGGCCCCAGGCCTCGCAAACCGTTCCCCATGTCTGACACCGTCGCACCCATTGCCTCCACCGCGGACGCCACCCGTGCGGTGTCAGCCTGGGTGGCACGCATGACCGGGACCACTCCCAGCTCCTGGACGCGGGTGGACTCCTCCACCTGCGACCGCAGCCGCCGCAAGCCACCCGTCACCCTATTCGCTCGTCTCCGTGTCGGTGGTTGCATCGGATCTATGTGTGGGTGTGGTAACTGCAGGAACCCGGGATCCATCTGGGCGGCAGATGTTCGCTTGGCCTGGGCTGCCCTCCGACCGCCCGGTCCCTCTGCTGCTCCTACCTCCACCTGCTGTACCGGGACGGCTGTGTTGTGCGCACCAGTGAGTGTACCAGACGCCTCATCACTAAAGTGCCCAACCGTGGTGAGTGTTTCTGCGATGGTGGAGGGTGTTGGTGACAGCAGTGGCGTTGTGTCGTGCTCTTCGTCCCACTCTGAGTCCATGGCACTTTGGGGTGGGGGTTCGTCTCCACCCATCCACTCTGAGTCACTGTCCGGTATTTCGTCTTCCCGGGTAGGGGTGTCCTGGGTAGTGCTGTCCCGGGTAGTGCTGTCCCGGGTAGGGGTGTCCCGGGTAGTGCTGTCCTGGGTAGTGGTGTCCCGGGTAGGGGTGTCCTGGGTAGTGGTGTCCCGGGTAGGGGTGTCCTGGATAGTGGTGTCCTGGGTAGTGGTGTCCTGGCTCGGATGTGACGGGGGCCTGTGGCTGCCCCCCTCATCGCTGGGTGGTCGCTCCCGCACGTGACGGGGGTGTCGTCTCCCTGTTGCTCCAGGTCTCTCCGTCTCCCGTGGTCTCCGAGGGGCATCCTGCGGGCGTCGCATGCTGGAGGGTTCGGGTCTCTCCGTCTCCCGTGGTCTCCGAGGGGCATCCTGCGGGCGTCGCATGCTGGAGGGTTCGGGTCTCTCCGTCTCCCGTGGTCTCCGAGGGGCATCCTGCGGGCGTCGCATGCTGGAGGGTTCGGGTCTCTCCGTCTCCCGTGGTCTCCGAGGGGCATCCTGCGGGCGTCGCATGCTGGAGGGTTCGGGTCTCTCCGTCTCCCGTGGTCTCCAAGGGGCATCCTGCGGGCGTCGCATGCTGGAGGGTGCGGGTCTCTCCGTCTCCCGTGGTCTCCGAGGGGCATCCTGCGGGCGTCGCATGCTGGAGGGTGCGGGTCTCTCCGTCTCCCGTGGTCTCGGAGGGGCATCCTGCGGGCGTCGCATGCTGGAGGGTGCGGGTCTCTCCGTCTCCTGTGGTCTCCGAGGGGCATCCTGCGGGCGTCGCATGCTGGAGGGTGCGGGTCTCTCCGTCTCCTGTGGTCTCCTGCGGGCGGTCTGCATCTGCGGGGATGGGTGCCTGGACGTTTGGTCCTGCGATACACAATGAAGCATGCATGGTTAGACATCAGGCAGTGATCAGGTGATACGGGAGAGGGGGATATAGGGGAGGGGGGATATGGGGACGGGCTGTTGGTGGCTCACTTGCTCGTGGGGCCCCGACCTCTGCATCAGCAACCTCCCGGTCCTCAGGTCCGCCAGCCAGTTCCAGGGCCCTTTCCTCGTGTACGGTCAGTGGCCTCTCATCAGCGGGCCCTCCTCCAGTCCTCACATGCTCCCTATTGTTGTGTGCGCGCTTCTCCTGGGGGGGGGGGGGTGGTGGCAGGGGTAAAAGGCAACAGTGTTAGGCAGGTATATGAATGCACGCCATCGGTTGCGCGTGCATTGCAGAGGTTAAGGTTAGGGCTGGATTCACTTGGGGATATGGGGGATATGGGGGAGGGGGGATATGGGGGAGGGGGGATATGGGGGAGGGGGGATATGGGGATATGGGGGAGGGGGGATATGGGGGAGGGGGGAATATGGGGGATATGGTGGAGGGGGGATATGGGGGAGGGGGGATATGGGGGATATGGGGGAGGGGGGATATGGGGGATATGGGGGAGGGAGGATATGTGGGAGGGGGGATATGGGGGAGGGGGGATATGGGGAATATGGGGGAGGGGGGATATGGGGGATATGGGGGAGGGGGGATATGGGGGATATGGGGGAGGGGGATATGGGGGATATGGGGGAGGGGGGATATGTGGGAGGGGGGATATGGGGGAGGGGGGATATGGGGAATATGTGGGAGGGGGGATATGGGGGAGGGGGGGATATGGGGAATATGGGGGAGGGGGGATATGGGGGATATGGGGGAGGGGGGATATGGGGGAGGGGGGAATATGGGGGATATGGTGGAGGGGGGATATGGGGGAGGGGGGATATGGGGAATATGGGGGATATGGGGGAGGGGGGATATGGGGGAGGGGGGGATATGGGGGAGGGGGGATATGGGGGAGGGGGGGATTTGGGGGAGAGGGGATATGGGGGATATGGGGGACGCTCACCCTGCCTGCTCTGACGAGGTCGTTCACCTTCTTGTGGCACTGGGTGCCTGTCCGTGGTGTTAGGGCCACAGCGGTGACGGCCTCTGCCACCTCCCTCCACAGACGCCGGCTGTGGCGTGGGGCAACTCTGCGGCCGTGCCCGGGATACAGGGCGTCCCTCCTCTGCTCCACCGCGTCCAGGAGCGCCTCCACATCGCGTGACTCGAACCTCGGGGCTGAGCGACGGCCAGCCATCAAGTCGGGTGTTGCGGTCGGCTGTTCCGGTCGGGTGGGGGGGAGCTGCGCGGCCTTATGAGCCGTCACGCCGTGCAGCGCGTATGACGCTGCACGGCGTGAACCACTGCGCAAGCGCCGATCCCGTTACGTCGCTGCTAGCCCATTTCGGGCCGCAGACTATCGGCCCATTTTTATGACGTGACGCAAGTGGGATTTGCGCCGTTTTTTGCGCCGATCGGCGGAGTTTCCGCCGATAACGGAGAATTTCGCCCAATGTGCGAAAAACTCGTAAGAACAAGATCACAATATATTATTTGATGGATACACTGAAGGAAGAAGCAAGACAGAGGCATGTCGGAAAATGACACTAAAATAGGTGGAACTGCAGGCAGTGAGGAAGGTTATCAAAATTGCAGCAGGATCTTGGTCAGCTGGGGAATTGTGCCGAGAAATGGCCAATGGAGTTCAATGCAGATAAGTGTGAGGTGTTACAGTTTGGAAATCCAAATCAAGGATCTTTCAAGGTGAATATTAGGACCTTAGGGAGTATCGTCGAACAAAAGGACCTTGGAGTTCAGGTGCACGGTTCTCGAAAGGTGGAGACAGAGCTAGGTTGGGCAGTGACGAACGCCTTTACCATGCTGGCCTTGATCAGTCAGGACATTGAGTATAGCAGTAGGGAAGTTCTGTTGCAGTTGTACAGGATATTGGTGAGGCCGCACCTCGAGTATTGTGTTCAGTTTTGATCGCCTTGCTATTGGAAATATATTATTATACTGGGATAAGTGCAGAAGAGATTTATAAGGATTTTGTCAGGACTCAAGGGACTGAGTTATGGGGTCAGATTGGGCAGGCCAATACTTTTTTCTTTGGAGCGTAGGAAACTGAGTTGTGATCTTATAGAAGTGTAAACATCACGAGAGGCATGGGTAGGATGAATGCACTCAGTCCTATTCCCAGGGTTGATGAATCGAGAACTGAAGGGCATAGGGTTAACTTAAGAGGTGAAAATATTAATGGGAACCTGAGGAGCAACGTTTTAGACAGAGGTTGGTATGTACGTGGAATGAGCTGTCGGAGGAAGTGGTTGAGGCAGGGGCATTAGCAACATTAAAAGGGCATTTGGACAGGTACATGGACAGGAAAGCGTTGGAGGGATGTGGGCCAAATGCAGGCAAATGGAGTTAACTTAGCTGGGCTGTTTCTTTGGCGTGGAGCAGTTTGGGCCGAAGGGCCTGTCTCCGTGCCGTAGATTCTATGATTATATAATAAAATGTCAACGTGTATTTTCAGGGAGCATATAAGAATGTCAGTGGAGTGTTCGCCTTGGACTACATGATGTACTAGCTGTAAATTAACGAGAAATCAGTTTCAGATGCATTTCATGACAGAATGAGAAATCTTCAGAATCTTGGGCGTCATTCTCCGACCCCCCGCCGGGTCGGAGAATGGCCGTTGGCCGCCGTGAATCCCGCCCCCGTCCCCGCCGAAGTCTCCGGTACCGGAGATTGGGCGGGGGCGGGAATCGGGCCGCGCCGGTTGGCGGGACCCCCCCGCTGGATTCTCCGGCCCGGATGGGCCGAAGTCCCGCCCAGGAATTACCTGTCCCGCCGACGTAAATCAAACCTGGTATTTACCGGCGGGACCAGGCGGCGTGGGCGGGCTCCGGGGTCCTGGGGGGGGGCGCGGGGTGATTTGACCCCGGGGGGTGCCCGCACGGTGGCCTGGCCCGCGATCGGGGCCCACCGATCCGCGGGCGGGCCTGTGCCGTGGGGGCACTCTTTCCCTTCCGCCTCCACTACGGCCTCCACCATGGCGGAGGCGGAAGAGACTCTCCCCACTGCGCATGCGCGGGAAACTGACAGCGGCCGCTGACGCTCCCGCGCATGCGCCGCATTTCCGCGCCAGCTGGCGGGGCAACAAACGCCATTTCCGCCAGCTGGCAGGGCGGAAATCCCTCCGGCGTCGGCCTAGCCCCTCAATGTTGGGGCTAGGCCGCCAAAGATGCGGAGCATTCCGCACCTTTGGGCCGGCGCGATGCCCGTCTGATTGGCACCGTCTTTGGCGCCAGTCTGCGGACATCCCGCCGTTGGGGGAGAATTTTGCCCCAGGTCTTTATGGTGATAGGAGGAGGGTGATGAAGCTCTTGGCACATGATAAAAATCAGGAACACTACAACAGGTACAACATTGGCCCCGTGGGCTTCGCTTAAATTAAGACCTTGTATTCGCTGCCCAGAAACTTCCCTTCCCTAATGTAGGTGGGCCGAGCACAGCTTGGGTATTTGCTTTGCGGACCACACCTGGTCTTCAAGCATAACTTATAGATTCCGGGTATCAATCGCCAAATTTTGTTCTAAGCCATATCCAGCGCTTACAGCTTTGTTCAAATGAAGCAAACACAAAATGGTTGGTCATCACGTTCTCTGTCAGTTGGAAACTTTGCAGCCTTCAGAACTCATCATTCAGTTCAAGACGTCAACCCAGATTGGCTCATGAACCGCTACCAAATGCCGTCGTTCTCCCAAACATCTTCCAACTTGCATGTCTTTTATTTTGGACAAAGGTGTTCATTCTTCACACTGGGTAAAACCTTTGTTCATTTACTGCAACATTTACCGCTCCAAATACATTTTGCAGCATGGCAACTTTTGTAATTTTACCTCTTCCCCATTACACATTTACAGGTTGTGCTGTTTCTACTCTCAACACTTTCACTTGCACAATGCTCATCACACGTCACTCTTCCTGAAGAATATGCCTTTGACCTGAAACGTTCAGTTGGAAGAGCTCTCTGCCGAAGGTTCCAGATCCGTTGTGTACATGCTGCATTCTATTTCTGTTCTGATTTCAGATGATAGAATCAAAGACTCCCACAGGGCTGAACGAGGCCATTCGGCCCATCAAGTCTGCACCGACAAGTCTGGAAAGACCACCCTACCAATGCCTATCCTCTGACCCAGTCCCCGTAACTCAGTAACCCGAGCTGCTAACCTTTTGGTCACTAAGGGGCAATTTAGCATGACTATTCCACCGAACCTGCACGTCTTTGGTCGTTTGGAAGTTAAACATCAACATGCGACAAGAGAGAATATTCAAACTGCGCCAGCCGTAGCCTCCACATAAACCGAACACTAAAATAGAGTTTAAATGATCGATACCCACGATAATTGGAGTTTATATAACTAACATACTGCAGCCGAAATTGGCGAATGTAAACAGCACACAACACTAGTTAATGTTTAATAACTGACTCCAAACCAATGTCCAATTAGCCATTAACTACTGCAATGCAATCTAGTTAACCATTAACTACTACACATTGTGTATACAGGAACACATTATTGAAGCACGCGAATCCCAGAAGCTAACTAATGTAAACAATCTGCTGAAACAGAAACCCTAAAAGGACAGAATATGCTTGCACAAACTTTCTCTATTTAACGTCACTACAGTCATTGCTGACCCAGTAAAAAGGACGCTGCCAGAAAGAGATTTGATATAGACAAAACCGTGTAGTTCCTGGACTGTTGCTGTTCAGGGTATCTCGGCTCATTTAATGTTACTTAAAAATATATATCTACATGAACCTAAATTTTTCATGGAACAATAGTAACGTCTCTGGTAAACAGCTGTGTAGTTTGTCAACAAAGTATATCGATTTTAAGACTGTAACGCAAAGAACATTTTACCAGAGAAATCTTTGTTTTCTTTTAAAACAATGAGAACTTTTCAAAAAATCTGCGTTTGCAGCCAGCACAGATAGACTCAGTCAATTATTATCCCCAAAATCTGAGTTATGGATCTTAAATTAGCAGGAAGTGAGTCTGTCTGAAACAAGGGGCGTCATTCTCCGACCCCCCCGCCCCCCCCCCCCCCCCCCGCCGGGTCGGAGAATGGCCGTTGGCCGCCGTGAATCCCGCCCCCGCCGAAGTCTCCGGTGCCAGAGATTGGGTGGGGACGGCAATCGGGCCGCGCCGGTTGGCGGGACCCCCCCGCTGGATTCTCCGGCCCGGATGGGCCGAAGTCCCGCCCAGAAATTGCCTGTCCCGCCGGCGTAAATCAAACCTGGTATTTACCGGCGGGACCAGGCGATCTGACCCCGGGGGGTGCCCGCACGGTGGCCTGGCCCGCGATCGGGACCCACCGATCCGCGGGCGGGCCTGTGCCATGGGGGCACTCTTTCCCTTTTGCCTCCGCTACGGCCTCCACCATGGCGGATGCGGAAGAGACTCTCCCCACTGCGCATGCGCGGGAAACTGACAGCGGCCGCTGACACTCCCGCGCATGCGCCGGGAAAACGACAGCGGCCGCTGACGATCACGCGCAGGCGCCGCATTACTGCGCCAGCTGGCGGGGCAACAAACACCATTTCCGCCAGCTGGCGGGGCGGAAATCCCTCCGGCGTCGGCCTAGCCCCTCAATGTTGGGGTTAGGCCGCCAAAGGTGCGGAACATTCCGCACCTTTGGGCCGGCGCGATGCCCGTCTGATTGGCGCCGTCTTTGGCGCCAGTCGGCGGACATCGCGACGTTGGGGGAGAATTGCGCCCCAGGTCTTCATGGAAAGTGACTTTGCACTGGATTCAGAATACTCACTTCCTCCTTCCACTTTCCGAAAAGGTCGAGACGGTCCAGGAACCAGAAGGGTATTGGCAGTATAAATTTTAAATTCAACTGATTTCGAATTGCTTCCCCACTTTACACTCAAGCTGATGGACTAAATTAGATCAACTCATTAAACGAGCAAACTGTGATGGTCTGTTTTTGCGATGGGGCCCATATTGATCTTGTCAACCCAAATGCCTTGATACACTCGTTTGCTGCAACAACCCTCAACAAAATAAAACCCTTTTTCTAGTGCCACAGGCACGTTCTCGTTTCAGTAACTAATACTTGTAGCTGGAGTTTGCATTTCACAGAGTAAAACAATTATGATCCAAAAATCTGTCAAATTACAACAATTGACATTCTGCCACAGAATTTGAATTTTCAAATAGACGATAAATAGCTTGATGAAAGATATAAATTGTGCGGAGAATGTTAAAGGAAAATGAATTCAAAATGCATGGCAAGTTAGTTATCTTAAATAAGACTTAAAATACTGGTGAAAAATCTCTTTAGATCAGGCAGCAGCTGTGGAGAAGAACAGAGTTAATGATCACTTCCGTATGCTTGGGTTTGGGGAGAAAGTTTGTCACCGCCACTGAGCTTGCGATGTTTAAATCCAGGGTAGTGCTCTGCGATTTCAGTTCGAGTCACACTTCCAGTACATGGTAACAATTGAAAACAACAGAAATTTGGAAATACATGTCGAAGCTTGACCATTAAACCGTTGTTGCAAATAAAACACCCGTTTCACTTCTGTCCTTCAGGGAAGACATGTACTGTTTTTGGTACATTTAACCCCAGGCCCACAGCTAAATTAGGGATAGGCAACGGAATCTGGTACACCCGTATCCAATGAATAGAAACAAAATGTCCAGCATTTTCACGTAGAATTGCACTTACGTAACTATCCTCAAATCGCAATTATTGTCCGGAGTCACACCGAAATATTTGCTATCCACAGGTGCTGCCAGAGAGGCCGAGTGTTTATAAAATTTACTGTTTCTATTGTAAAAGAAAATATTGAAATGTAGACATTGAATTACGGAGCTCCAGGGCTAAGCCGTTGAAAGCATAATACCTCAGAGAATTAACATGAGTACATGATTAGGAAAAAGTAATTGGAGGAAATCGAGACCTCGGGTGGTCACGGTTGAGGAACTGGTTACTGACAACACGAGAGTGATTATTTTAACTTCAGGATTTTAGAATAGAGACTTTCCTGCAGCGGGAAGCAATGCTGGTCGGAGAACATAAAGGAGGCTGGTGAAATCACGGCAGCAGATTTCTGAGAAGTTAAAATTTACAGCCAAAAAAATGAAAAGGAACTAAAATTAATATAAGGATAGAAAGGTGGTTCTATACCAATAGTCAGGAGAGAGGATATATCCTATGGAGTTAACAATGATTTGAACATATTTAGCATCCTACCTGGTATACCCTATACTGCAAGAGCATGAAAGAAAACATCTTCGATCTGAAGAATTATTTCTTTCTCCATTCTATTATCATTGTGTGGGCGTTTCCTGTCTCTTTTACACGATGTGCTGCTTTTTTTTAGAGGCCACCCCCTATTTATATAACATATATATTCCCACTGGGACACATGGCTGGGGAGTTCGGGCATCAATTCCCGGCCATTTACCAAACATTTACATTCTGATCAGCACTGTTATGTGTCCGTCAAGTTGGTTTAATTGAAGTACCACAATCCAGGGCATGGGAGATTCAGACATTTGCAGATCACACGTTAGCATTGTTTGCATTTCACTGTTAAATTAGAAGCGTTTGCTTTGCAGCTCTCATAATATTTGTGCAATTATCTACTTTCCCATCACGAAGCATTGCGACAATTCACCAATTCATGAGCAATGGAGAAACATGTTACCGTGCACATTAATGTCTTGTACATAGATCTAATGTTCTGTACACTCAAATTTGCCGATGGCGTTAACAAAAGGAGGCAAATTCCTTTTTGGTAATCGGATTAGAAATCTGAGAAATGTACAGATTCAGTGAACAGCACAAATTATGTAACCTCAAGTCAAATATGCGTCAGGTATCCATGATGGACCTGAGATAGACAAAACACAGCATTGTTTTGATGTCTAGAATCTTGGAGCTGTGACAAAATAAACAATTGAATACCGTTATGGAACTGGATTGGATTCTCCTCAGATTATTCTGGAAATTCCAAAAGAATCCAACAAGTGCCAGGGAATTCAGAGCTCTGACTTAACAGTTTACTGGTCCGAATATAAATGACTGTTGAAAACCGCTCCCAGGTTGTGCAGAAATGGAAGGTGTTTTGTCACAAGTCATCAAATGAGAGAGGGCTGGCATTGCTTGCCAGCCCGTTGCTCAGGGGTGGAACTTTCACCGGCTGGCTGGGAGCATTGAAATCGCCAGGCAGAGATCTGATATAAGACAGTGTTTTACCCGCGTGTTGCAGCTCTGGAGTTCTAAACAAAACTGAATTAAAATGGAGGCTACTCCCTTCTTCCATAAGCTGCCGATGGCCCTGCCCAACAAACTTGAGAATTGGATAGGATGGCTGCTAGCCGCGTCCTACGGAAGTAAATCTCGGGACCCTGCCACAGAGCACACTGTTCCAAGGGGAGTCTTTGGCCAGTTCAAATGACAGTTTAGATCAGGGGGGTGTCAAGTTAAAACTACAGTTTTCAGTATTTAATCAGCCAGCAGTCCAGATATTAAAAAGGAAAGAAGGGGGCAGACAACGATTTAAAAGAGGTCCCTTCGAATAAATACACCCATCTCAAGAGATGAGTGAAATCTATTCCTCTGGCAAAAAAGGATAATTGGAAAATGTAAAAAGGAAGAGTGACATTTCTCACCAACGTGCTGAGATTACAACTAATAAGTGAGGAATTGTTGCTCCAGTTCTACCAGAGCCAATTGGAACCCCAACTGGAGTTTAAGACTCAATGATTTGCCTCAATTCTGTGATGAGTAGAACTTTTATGAGCATTATAGACATGGTGAGGCCACATGAAATGGAATGGAAATGGAAATCGCTTATTGTCACGAGTAGGCTTCAATGAGGTTACTGTGAAAAGTCCCTAGTCGCCACATTCCGGCGCCTGTTCGGGGAGGCTGGTACGGGAATTGAACCGTGCTGCTAGCCTGCCTTGGACTGCTTTAAAAGCCAGCGATTTAGCCCAGTGTGCTAAACCAGCCCCTGTGCTAAACCAGCACCTGATCTGGAGTACACTGTGCAAATCTAGTCCCGGGATTATAAGAATGATGTAATTGCACTGGAGGGGGTCAGAAATGATTGAACAAAATGTTGCCTGGGATGGAACATTTAAGTTAGATAGCGAGGATGGATAGGCTTATGTAGTTTTCTCTGGAGCAGAGAGGACTGAGGGGTGACCTGATTGAAGTGTACAAGATTATGAGGGGCATGGACAGGGTGGATGTGGAGCAGCTGTTCCCCTTAGTTGAAGGAGACACAAGTTCAAAGTGACGGGTGGGAGGTTCAGGGAGGATTTGAGGAACAAACGTTCTACCCAGTTTGGGGGGGGGGGTAACTGTTTGGCATGCACTGACTGGGAGGGTGGTAGCGTTGGATGCCTCACGTCCTTTAAAAAGTACTTGGGTGAGTACTTGGCACGTCCTATCATTCAATGCTATCGGCCAAGTGTTGGCAAATGGCATTAGGTTGGAAGGTCATGGCTTTTCATGCCTCGGTGCACATCCGATATGCCGAAGGTTCTGTTCTAAACTGTAGTATTTTGTGATTATGTGAAGGCAGATAAGAGTAGAATGGGTTTTTGCAGAGGAGCAAGACCAAGGCCCAGTCAACAATGCAGCTGGAATAATGGAGGAAATGCTAAAAGAAGGTTTCAAAGGTAAATTTTCCATTCCATCCATTGGCAACTAATGCGTGAAATAATCGGTGTGTGCTAATGTAAAGGATTAAAGACGCTGATCAACTGAGAAAACGAAACATTACTCTTGCATAATAAAGATCAAAAATTAAACACCAGAATTAATGCCGTTCAAAATGACATATCTATTTCTTCCAGACAAATGGCGAAATAAAATAAATTCCTGATAATCCATCAGAAATGTAATAATCCTTTCCAGTAAAATATGTCTTTGTTATGTGACTGTTTTTAGCACTTCCATCGGGCAAAATTCCATTCTGAGTCTTTGTTTTACAGAAAGTTTGATGTACATTAGCTTTGTTTAAATCCATGGTGGATATTTACCTCAAACTGTTCCAGAACTCCTAAAAATCCTCGGGTATCATTTTATACTGTGGTGAATCTCTTTTCATGCTGGTTTAGTCCATCTGAATCAGCCCGAAAGATAAATCTCCCCGCGATGGGGACGCACCCATAGCCACAACCAATTCACATGATTGCGACCTTGAACGTTGCAGCGAAATTATCCGGCCACTGTCATTGCTTCATTACTTTGAGTCTTCGACGGCACTTTTTTGAACCCATCACATTTGGATCTTTCAGTACTCA
The DNA here is from genome assembly GCF_047496885.1 of Scyliorhinus torazame. Lineage (NCBI taxonomy): Eukaryota > Metazoa > Chordata > Chondrichthyes > Carcharhiniformes > Scyliorhinidae > Scyliorhinus > Scyliorhinus torazame. Next base: position 64,503 of record NW_027308627.1, on the reverse strand, counting down.
TTCGTTCGTGGTGAACGTGTGGTCTGAAGTTTGGAATCAATTTTGGAAGGGACTTGGTAAACATAATATCTAAATGAAAGAGAGAATAAATTAATTTAAATGTTCAATTCAATGTTTGGTGCCTAATTGGAAGATGAGGTCCAGTTGCTCCAATGTGTTTTGTTTCACCAGAACATTGCAGTCGGCCAATGTTTGACATGTAGACAACGGAGTAAGAGAGTGAATTGATTGGACTGCGGCAGGGAATTTAGCGTTATGCTTGCCCGCTGGCCGACACTTTTCCTCATTGTGGTCACCCAGTTTACACAGGATCCGCTTCCATTGTTCTGCTCCAGCGACAGCACCTCTCTCCCACTATTGAATCCATTGCATGTTTATCCCTCCACAGCTTAGATGAAGAGGTTAATGACTCGGAACATTAGCCCTGTCTCTCTTGCTCTCCAAAGATGCTTCCAGACAGGTTGGGTATTTTCCGTACTTTCTATTTAGATTTGGGGGAAAAAAAATTGCTCCCCTAACTGGATTTACTGTTTAACATTTGGAATGCATTGCACGTTCTCGATATTTTGCTGTTGATGCGGGATTTGTTTTTTTATTGGTCTTCTGTTCAGCTTGGAACTTCCTACAAACATGACTCCTGCACGAAGAGCGAAAAATAGGAGCAACCAAGAGAGATAGGGCGATGGGAGCCAGACAACCAGGGGATAGAAAAAAGAGGAGAAAAACGCATCGTATGAGAGCGAGATTGAGAAGGGAGGAATGAGCGACACAGTGTTTGGGAGACAGAAAGAGACGAGTGAGACAAAAAGAGAGAGACCGAATGTGAGTGATTGAGAGAAGAGAAATGAGTGAGGACGGTTCTTCAGGGAGGGAGCAATTGTGGTCCAGCACCATTCATTCGAAATTTCGGTCTGGCGATTGTTGCAAACTATATAACCGTACTTTATGCACGAATGTGGTGGCCTCCAACGTAAGTGGGCATGGGGATATTTGTAGAACCTTCCACATTATCTTGTTTCATTGTCCACCACCATTCCCGGCTGTATGTAGCAGGGCTATTGATGAGGGTAGGGCGGTAGACGTAGTCTACATGGATTTCAGTAAATCCTTTGATAACGTTGCACGAGGTAAGCTGCACTCATAGGTTAGATCATCTGAAATCCAGGGAGAGCTGGCAAACTGGATGTACAACTGACTTGATGGTTGGAAGAAAATGGCAATGGTGGAAGGATACCTGGACTGGAGGACTGTGACTAATGGTGTGCCTCCGGGGTCAATGCTGGGCCTATTTCTGTTTGTTATCTATCTCAACGATATTTATGACAATGTACAAGGCATGATCGGCAAGTTTGCAGATGGTACTGAAATAAGTGGTATTGTAGACCGTATGGAAGATTATCACAATTTGCAGCAGGATCTTGATCAGCTGGGAAGTGGCCGAGAAATGGCAAGTGGAGTTCGATACACATAAGTGTGACGTGTTGCATTTTGGAAAGTCAAATCAAGATAGGACTTTCCAGGTGAATGGTAGGATATTAGGGAGTATCGTGGGACAGAGAGACCTTGGAGTTAAAGTGCACGGTTATCTAAAGGTGGAGTCACAGTTAGATAGGGCAGGGTAGAAAGTTTTTGGCATGCTGGCCTTGATCAGTCAGGGCTTTGAGTCCAGAAGTTGGGAAGTTATGTCGCGGTTGTACAGGATGCCTCAGTTAAAACTTTCAGATATAACCCTGCTGCTGCCGTCTCTGTCTGTTTATTGCCATTTTCGTTCTTTACTGTATCTTTACTCTCGCTATTCTTACTTTTGATTTTTGGGTTCTCATTCTTACATTTGATCTTTGGGGGCTGGTGCCTCCTCGCCAATTCCTTCCATGTCTGAAAGCACAACAGCATATATTTATAATCCCAATTAGTGTCTCCACTCCCATTTCTTGTCAAAGCTTCCCACGTTTCAATCAGCGGCATGTTAAAACTACCCCCGTACGGCCAAGCCCCCTGGGACCACCCATACAAATCGCGACTGAATGTTACCGCATATTGAAGTTCTCCGGTTCCTCTTATCACAATGTCAGCTGGTGATCCCGGCGGGACAAGGGTATCTCCTACCTTTCTCCGTTACCTTACGATTGTTTTTATCCGCTGTTCCGTTATCTTACTCATTTTCACTCCCTTATCCGTCTGCTTTGCAGAGTCCGCCTTTTTTATCGCCCCTGACATCTGTAACGTGGCTTCAGGGTGTCCTGTAAGGGGGCGTCCGAGTCTTTGGCCCATCATGGCTTCTGAAAAATACTTTAGAGCATTCACATATAATAACAAGGGCCGCGGTAAATTACCAACAAAAACTACAAGGAGCGCTCACCGGTGATAGTCCTTGTGCGAATCCCGAAGCCTGCTGATTGTTCAGGTTTTTTTTCTAAGGCACCTTTTCTCTTCTCACTCAGCTATCATTAATTTATTCACTAAGCTAACTCTCCGAGCATGAGTCACCGGCCAGTAATTAAGGCTGCCGAGCCGCAGACCCCCCTTTCAGCTGGGGTCGCGCTATAGATCTCTCCCTTTCAGCTGAGAGAGACCTGTTTAGAGATTCGTTTTCGGGGTTCGCTTCCGGTTAACTGCAACGACTACGTCAATTGCGGGGCATCCTTGAGCAGGTCGCTAATGACACTGCAGAAGCTGTTAACCAAATATAAACTGAGATGGTTGCTACAAGAGCGGTTGCTCGACAGAATAGGATGGCCCTTGATTTCTTGTTAGCTGAGAAGGGAGGTACTTGTGCCCTTATTGGCAGTGACTGCTGCACATTCATCCTGATAACTCCGAAAAAATTGATAACCTGGTGGATCACATTCGTAGAGAGGTAGCACGATTGCATGAGGATGGGGGATGGGATTTTGGCTTTGGGTGGTTGGGAACATTAAGACAGAGGATTGTGATTTGGATTACAATCATTGTTCTAATCCTGATTGTCGTATGCTTACTGTTTAAATGTTGTTCGGGATGTTGTCAGGGCAGGGGGGCGAGTATGTCAGCGGTGCCTCCATGGTCCCAGACACTTAACAACCAGGTACCTATCATACGTCCATTCCCCTTACATTATAACCCACCCTTTGCTGCTGAGGACACTGTAATATACTAACATGTGTTGATCATAAGATCAACAAGGAGGGAATTGTTGAAGGGACTTTAGTTGGCGGATTAGCTGCCTTAAATACCCTGTATTATTTGATCAGCTGCTTGACTATATTTCATGGAAACAGGCACTTGGCAAAGCATGATGGATAGAGAGCCTTATTTTTAGTCGAAAAGTTCGAAGTTCTGTATGAAACAGTCAGAAGGTCATACAATGTAAACAGGCGTACAGCTGCACATTGTTTTGCTGACCACAGAACATTATTTTTCTAAGGGAGGAACTCAAGGCCTGTTATTAAACTTTGCTCGCGTTTCTGTCATCTTGGCTAATCTAAAGAATGCCTCTTTGTCCTTGATAGTTCTGACTGTATTATATAAATTACTCGCCTAACCTTTGTAAGGCAGGGCATTTGGAAAGACTGTGGACATTCTAATTCCCTCCACGAACTTCGTGTTAAATAAAGGACCTTTCGCGGCGAAAACTCGACGTGCTGACTTTTTTTTTCTTCAACATGGGCCCATTGCTGTTTGTTATCTATAACAACGATATTTATGAGAATGTACAAGGCATGACCGGCAAGTTTGCAGATGATACTGAAGTAGGTGGTATTGTAGACCGTATGGAAGGTTATCACATTTTGCAGCAGGGTCTTGTTCAGCTGGGGAAGTGGCCGATAAATGGCAATTGGAGTTCGATACATATAAGTGTGACGTGTTGCATTTTGGAACGTCAAATCAAGGTAGGACTTTCAAGATAAATGGTAGGAAGGGAGTATCGTGGAACGGAAGTTAAGGTGCACGGTTATCTAAAGATGCAGTCACAGTTAGATAGGGCAGTGAAGAAAGTTTTTGGCATGTTGGCCTTAATCAGTCAGGGCGTTGAGTACAGAAGTTGGGAAGGTATGTCGCAGTTGTACAGGATTTTGGTGAGGCTGCACCTGGAGTATTGTGTTCAGTTTTAGTCGCCTTGCTATTGGAAATATGTTATGAAACTGGAGGGAGTGCAGAAGAGAGTTACAAGGATGTTGTCAGGACCCAAGGGACTGAGTAATAGAGAGAGATAGGACAGGCGAGTGACTTTGTCTTTGGAGCGTAGGAGATTGAGTGGTGATCTTATTGAGGTGTGTAAGATGATGAGAGGCATGGACAGGATGAATGCACTCCGTCTTTTCCCCAGATTTTGGGAATCGAGAACAAAAGACCATATGTTTAATTTAAGGGGCAATATAATTAATGGTAACCTGAGGAGCAACTCTTTTACACAGGGGGTGGTACGTATGCGGAATGAGCGAGCGGAGGAAATAATTCAGGCAGGAACATTGACAACATGGATCAGGCACAGTTGGAGTCAGCCCCGAATGTTGCATTAGCTTTTGAGCTGCTCTTGAAACGCCAGTTCCAATTAGTCCTTAATGAGCGCGCCTCTGATGTGGGAGATCTTTCGATTAGCCTGAATCCAAGATTAATCTGATCCAGTGTTTTACAGAATAATACGTCATTGTTCTGGAGGGTATCGTAAAACATGATGTAACAATCCCCGGAAAGGTGGAAAATTCTTTGATAAAAAGATTCTGATTTCCAATGATTACAACATAGTTACGATTCATATTGCACATTTAATGTGATAGAGTATTGCAGACACTTCACAAGAGCCGTACACAACACAGTATGTCGCAGATCCAAATTCCAATCTGTCCGGGTGCGTTGGCAGGATTGCTCTTGGTGAAATGGATGTTTTCCAATAAACAGCAAATGGGAATGTTGTGCGTCTCCTGGGGGGGAGATTTGTTAGTGCTCTTTGGGGGGGTTTAAACTAATGCAGCAGGGGCATGGGAACCTGGATTGTAGTTTTAGGGTAAGGGAGAATGAGAGTATAGAGGTCAGGAGCTCAGATTTGACGTCGGAGGAGGGGGTCAGTGTTCAGGTAGGTGGTTTGAAGTGTGTCTACTTCAATGCCAGGAGTATACGAAATAAGGTAGGGGAACTGGCAGCATGGGTTGGTACCTGGGACTTCGATGTTGTGGCCATTTCGGAGACGTGGATAGAGCAGGGACAGGAATGGATGTTGCAGGTTCCGGGGTTTAGGTGTTTTAGTAAGCTCAGGGAAGGAGGCAAAAGAGGGGGAGGTGTGGCGCTGCTAGTCAAGAGCAGTATTACTGTGGCGGAGAGGATGCTAGATGGGGACTCATCTTCCGAGGTAGTATGGGCTGAGGTTAGAAACAGGAAAGGAGAGGTCACCCTGTTGGGAGTTTTCTATAGGCCTCCAAATAGTTCTAGGGATGTAGAGGAAAGGATGGCGAAGATGATCCTGGATATGAGCGAAAGTAACAGGGTAGTTATTATGGGAGACTTTAACTTTCCAAATATTGACTGGAAAAGATATAGTTCGAGTACATTAGATGGGTCGTTTTTTGTTCAGTGTGTGCAGGAGGGTTTCCTGACACAGTTTGTTGACAGGCCAACAAGAGGTGAGGCCACATTGGATTTGGTTTTGGGTAATGAACCAGGCCAGGTGTTGGATTTGGAGGTAGGTGAGCACTTTGGGGACAGTGACCACAATTCGGTGACGTTTACGTTAAGGATGGAAAGGGATAAGTATACACCGCAGGGCAAGAGTTATAGCTGGGGGAAGGGAAATTATGATGCCATTAGACGTGACTTGGGGGGGATAAGGTGGAGAAGTAGGCTGCAAGTTTTGGACACACTGGATAAGTGGAGCTTGTTCAAGGATCAGCTATTGCGTGTTCTTGATAAGTATGTACCGGTCAGGCAGGGAGGAAGGTGCCGAGCGAGGGAACCGTGGTTTACCAAAGAAGTGGAATCTCTTGTTAAGAGGAAGAAGGAGGCCTATGTGAAGATGAGGTGTGAAGTTTCAGTTGGGGCGATGGATAGTTACAAGTTAGCGAGGAAGGATCTAAAGAGAGAGCTAAGACGAGCAAGGAGGGGACATGAGAAGTATTTGGCAGGAAGGATCAAGGAAAACCCAAAAGCTTTCTATAGGTATGTCAGGAATAAGCGAATGACTAGGGACAGAGTAGGACCAGTCAAGGACAGGGATGGGAAGTTGTGTGTAGAGTCTGAAGAGATAGGCGAGATACTAAATGAATATTTTTCGTCAGTATTCACTCAGGAAAAAGATAATGTTGTGGAGGAGAATGCTGAGCTCCAGCTAAATAGATTAGATGGCATTGAGGTAAGTAGGGAAGAGGTGTTGGCAATTCTGGACAGGCTGAAAATAGATAAGTCCCCGGGGCCTGATGGGATTTATCCTAGGATTCTCTGGGAGGCCAGGGAAGAGATTGCTGGACCATTGGCTTTGATTTTTATGTCATCATTGGATACAGGAATAGTGCCAGAGGACTGGAGGATAGCAAATGTGGTCCCTTTGTTCAAAAAGGGGAGCAGAGACAACCCCGGCAACTATAGACCGGTGAGCCTCACGTCTGTAGTGGGTAAAGTCTTGGAGGGCATTATAAGAGACAAGATTTATAATCATCTAGATAGGAATAATATGATCAGGGATAGTCAGCATGGCTTTGTGAAGGGTAGGTCATGCCTCACAAACCTTATCGAGTTCTTTGAGAAGGTGACTGAACAGGTAGACGAGGGTAGAGCAGTTGATGTGGTGTATATGGATTTCAGCAAAGCGTTTGATAAGGTTCCCCACGGTAGGCTATTGCATAAAATACGGAGGCTGGGGATTGAGGGTGATTTAGAGATGTGGATCAGAAATTGGCTAGCTGAAAGAAGACAGAGGGTGGTGGTTGATGGGAAATGTTCAGAATGGAGTTCTGTCACAAGTGGAGTACCACAAGGATCTGTTCTGGGGCCGTTGCTGTTTGTCATTTTTATCAATGACCTAGAGGAAGGCGCAGAAGGGTGGGTGAGTAAATTTGCAGACGATACTAAAGTCGGTGGTGTTGTCGATAGTGAGGAAGGAAGTAGCAGGTTACAGAGGGAAATAGATAAGCTGCAGTGCTGGGCTGAGAGGTGGCAAATGGAGTTTAATGTAGAGAAGTGTGAGGTGATTCACTTTGGAAGGAAAAACAGGAATGTGGAATATTTGGCTAATGGAAAAGTTCTTGAAAGTGTGGATGAGCAGAGGGATCTAGGTGTCCATGTACATAGATCCCTGAAAGTTGCCACCCAGGTTGATAGGGTGGTGAAGAAGGCCTATGGAGTGTTGGCCTTTATTGGTAGAGGGATTGAGTTCCGGAGTCAGGAGGTCATGTTGCAGCTGTACAGAACTCTGGTACGGCCGCATTTGGAGTATTGCGTACAGTTCTGGTCACCGCATTATAGGAAGGACGTGGAGGCTTTGGAGCGGGTGCAGAGGAGATTTACCAGGATGTTGCCTGGTATGGAGGGAAAATCTTATGAGGAAAGGCTGATGGACTTGAGGTTGTTTTCGTTAGAGAGAAGAAGGTTAAGAGGAGACTTAATAGAGGCATACAAAATGATCAGAGGGTTAGATAGGGTGGACAGTGAGAGCCTTCTCCCGCGGATGGAAATGGCTAGCACGAGGGGACATAGCCTTAAACTGAGGGGTAATAGATATAGGACAGAGGTCAGGGGTAGGTTCTTTACGCAAAGAGTAGTGAGGCCGTGGAATGCCCTACCTGCTACAGTAGTGAACTCGCCAACATTAAGGGCATTTAAAAGTTTATTGGATAAACATATGGATGATAATGGTATAGTGTAGGTTAGATGGCTTTTGTTTCGGTGCGACATCGTGGGCCGAAGGGCCTGTACTGCGCTGTATTGTTCTATGTTCTATGTTCTATGTCTGTGCGCGCGTTTGGGTCTGTTATTGTTATTGTGGGAGAGAAGATTGTTTTTAGCGGGGTGGTGGGTGGGGGCGGGGGGAGGGGTTGCTGTATCAGTTGCTCATACCGTGTGTCCTTCGGGAAATATGTCCCAGGAAAGCGGATGCTGTGAGTGTGTCCGCGGTTAGTGGGGATTACTCTCACAGAGGCAATGTTGAGACCAGTCTGATTACACTTTATGTGAGTAGGTGTATGTATTTATTGAACTGTGGGAATGTGTGGGAATGGTTCGAGCGCCGGTGTGTGCGTGTGTGTGCGAGCGTGGACTTTTCAATGTGTGTGTGTGTGTGTGGACTTTGGGTGTGAATGTGTGTGTCTGAGTCTTTGAGTGTGTGACTGCGCTTGTTTGTATGAAAGTTTGAGTATGTGAGGGGGGTCAGTGTATTTGTGTTTGTGCTTGTGTGGGTGCGAGTGTGCGTATGAGTCTGTGGTTCAGAGTCTGAGTGTGTTTGGGTGTGTGAAAGTGTGTACGTGTGTGTTTCTGTGCATGTGAATGTATCTTTGCTTTTGTGTGTGTGTATTTGTTGGTGTGAGTATGTGTGAGTGTGTTTGCAAGTGTGTATGTGTGTGTGTGTGTGGGGCCGAGTTAGTCTGGGCGTGAGTATATGTGAGTGTGTTTGTGAGTGTGTATGTGTGTGTCGGGCCGAGTTAGTCTGGGTGTGAGTATATGTGAGTGTGTTTGTGAGTGTGTGTGAGGCCGAGTTAGTCTGGGTGTGAGTATATGTGAGTGTGTGTGTGTGTGGGGGGGGCGAGTTAGTCTGGGTGTGAGTATATGTGAGTGTGTTTGTGAGTGTGTGTGAGGCCGAGTTAGTCTAGGTGTGAGTATATGTGAGTGTGTGTGTGTGTGTGTGGGGGGGGGCCGAGTTAGTCTGGGTGTGAGTATATGTGAGTGTGTTTGTGAGTGTGTATGTGGGGCCGAGTTAGTCTGGGTGTGAGTATATGTGAGTGTGTTTGTGAGTGTGTGTATGTGTGTGTGTGTGGGGCCGAGTTAGTCTGGGTATGAGTATATGTGCGTGTGTTTGTGAGTGTGTGTGTGTGGGGCAGAGTTAGTCTGGGTGTGAGTATACGTGAGTGTGTTTGTGAGTGTGTGTGGGGCCGAGTTAGTCTGGGTGTGAGTATATGTGAGTGTGTTTGTGAGTGTGTATGTATGTGTGTGGGGCCGAGTTAGTCTGGGTGTGAGTATATGTGAGTGTGTTTGTGAGTGTGTGTGTGTGTGTGTGTGTGTGGGGCCGAGTTAGTCTGGGTGTGAGTATATGTGAGTGTGTTTGTGAGTGTGTTTGTGTGTGTGTGTGGGGCCGAGTTAGTCTGGGTGTGAGTATATGTGAGCGTGTTTGTGAGTGTGTATGTGTGTGTGTGGGGCGAGGGAATCTAGGAGCTAAAGTGTCTCCGCTGTGGGTGGAGGGATCACAACATGTGGTGTGTAGAGGTGCTTGCAAATGTTTGAGCATAGTTTATGCTTGTAGTCAGTTCCTGGTGGGGAGAGTGGTGGTTTGACTGAATGTTTCGGGAGGAGAGCTAGTAATGGCTCATTCCATTGTATTGAAGCGTAAGTGCGGCGTGTGCCCGTCAGTCATGTCTGTAGGGAAGCGAGCTTCATTGAGTTTTCTGTTTTCTTGGCAATTGAGGGTCGGCATGGTGGTGCAGTGGTTCGCACTGCTGCCTCACGCCTCCGAGGACCCGCGTTCGATCCGTGTTGACAATCACCCCCTGTCTGCATGCGTCTCACCCCCACACCCCAAAAGAATGTGCAGGATAGGATAATTAGCCACGTTACATTTCCCCTTAATTAGAAAAAGAAGAATTGGGAACTCTAAATTTATTTATTATAATTTTGGAATTTGAGGAGCTTGGCCGGTACGTCACTGGCCATGAACTGTCGCGCATTAGTTTCTAAACATGGCCGGAAGACCTCCACTTTCCGAATGTCACGATTGACATATAATGCATGGGAGTAGGAAACGGCTTTATCAGTACAAATGTCCAGTCGAAGATTATAACGGACTTGTGACGTTACCTTCATTCCTTTCTCTCCACGGAAGCTGCCTGTTGAGTTACAGGAATCAACCCCTGTTGAGTTTTTCAACATTTTCGTTCCTTTTCCAGATTTTCTGCACTTTTGGTATTTTGTTTTTATTGTCCGGCGCATTCTCTGTTTATATATAATAAAAATGTAACAATTATATGTTGAACGGCAGCAATCAAATTTCTTCCATTGACAGTTTCACATTGTTTACGAAGCATTGAACTGGGATCAAATTGTTTGGAAAGCAGTGCCTTAATATGATTTCATCCGTCCACATCTAGATCCATCACAAAGGACAATAACCTATCCGCATTTTCGTTGTAAGTGTCCCCGAGAATTTCACATGTTGCAGTGCAATCAGCTCCCATTCGTCCAAGCTTTGGAGTATGTGTCAAATTGCTCAACCTTTCCTTAAAATGCAGAAACTATACCCCAATTATCAACCGCATGACTGTTCCCTGAAACAGTGCTTCCAGTTCACAAACCCCTGTCTGAAATATGACAGAGCCGAAAGCTCCGACTCCAATTCATCAATTCATACCCAAGTTCCTGACATTGTAGATATTTAATGCAGGTATAATTGCGATGAATCACTTTGGCATCCAGCAGGTACCAAATGTTCTATCTGCAAACATCTCCTCCCCTGTCGTAGATATTCTACTTATTTGAATGATTATGTTTTCAATTAAAGAAATACAGCTCCCAACAATTTTACTAACATCGCAAAATGTAACTAATCCAGCTCCAGAATTCTGAAAGTCTCCCCGCTCTTTTTTTTCTAGCCTGCTTTCCAAATATATGGGGAGAAGAACAAGAAAACGTCTCAAATAGGAATTGCCTGTAGACCTGACTAAATGTACTGGACCGGAGCTATCAGGTCCCGCTGTCTGTCTCGCCATCTCTCTGAAAGTTGTTTCATTGCAAAGCACCAATGCAGCACTTCGACCCACAATGTCAATTTTGCTCACTCCCTAAATTGCTCACTTCTATTGAGGTTGTGTTCCGCAATTCGGTAATCTGTGTGACTGACTGATACAGAGTTTTTGGCAAAGCAGATGGGTAGTATTAAAAGGAGGTAATGAGTTACTCGCAGATGTGAAGTCTGACCGTCTTGCAATGTCTCGCATTCACAAAATCAGCAGTGGTTATTAAGCCAATATATTAGCTACTGTGTTAAGTTTAACATTTTAGAATTGAACTCTGAGGCATTTCTAACCAACCAATTAAATTGTCTTCACCCTTCCCCTACAGAGACTGTTAGATACAGAGAAAGTTTGATTACGAGTTAAAAAGTGAAATAAGAAATTATGATATTTGAATCATAAAGGTGTTACAGAAGCCGAAGGAATATGAGAAAAAGCAGGCATAAATCTCACAAAGGGTTAACAGCATTCAGAAAAGAGGGTTTAAGATGCAAATAACCTTTGCCAACTTGAGACATCTGATGCCGTCCTTTCAAGTAAAACAAATGCGAGCAAATTAAGTTTTAGTTACATGAAGGGAACAATAGTCCCCATTTATAGGGGCTGTTTAGCACAGGGCTAAATCACTGGCTTTGCAAGCAGACCAAAGCAAGCCAGCAGCACTGTTCGATTCCCGTACCAGCCTCCGCGAGCAAGCGGCGGAATGTGTCAACTAGGGGCTTTTCGCAGTAACTTCATTTGAAGCCTACTTGTGACAATAAGCGATTTTCTTTCATTTTTCACTTACATAGACGTGAATTATTTTAATAAGCAGTGGAATAAGAATGGCCATGATTTTTTGTTTGAGCTAAGTGGCAATAAAGTGTATGAGTAAAATCCTGCTGACACTAGTTGGATGTGGGAATTTGGAGATAACAAATTCACTGAGGCATAAATTAACACCAAGAAGGAGTCAGTGAAACATGACGAGAGCAGGCGGCATCACTCCTCTAAGATTTGAAAAACATTAAAGCATTTTGAACATTGCTTATCATTAAACATCCTCTGGTCAGACATGATGGAAACTAGATGGGTACAATGGACGAACAAAAATTGGATAAAAGAGCAGACGATATTATTTAAAGGTAATAAGATTTAACCAACATGGCTGTGAGAAGGGTATACAAAATCCTGAATCACTAGCAGCCGACTTTCTGCTCTCAGATCTCAGAGCTGCTTCCGTATATGGGAGAGATTGAAAACGAGCGACGAACAGAACAGCGAATAAACTAGGAGAAAACCAACCGACAGAGAAGAATGATTGTCAAGGATGCCCGGAAGGTCTGATCAAACGGCAAAGAGAATTCAGAAGCAAGATCTTGAAATGAAATGAAATGAAAATTGCTTATTCTCACAAGAAGGCTTCAAATGAAGTTACTGTGAAAAGCCCCCTTTTTCCTTGTTGTAAAGACAGTGATGTTATTTTTTTTTAGTAAAATAAACCAAGTTTTAAATTTACCGTAACCTGAACAGTGGCTCTTACAAAATATCGATACATCTCCTGTGTCGATATTTTCTGAACAAGGCGGGGCCCGGGATCGAAGCTATTTAGTGGTAAGTAGATAAAAGTTTATTTGAAGATATAAGTTATGCCGGGGATAACTTGAAACACTGGTTTGACCTGAATAGCACCCACTTAAGTCTGCAAAGGAGTCAAGGAGTGAAACTCCTTGTGCACAATTAGAAGATCTTATTGACCATTTTTGGTACATGGGGAGTTCTAAGAATAGTAATGATTTAACTTCAGAGTCCATCAGCCTGCCCTTTTCTCTATTTAAGTTAATTCTGTGGCGATTGCGATCCTGTCTCGGGGAAAATGCGGCCTTCCCGCCTTCAAGACTCGCTACCTGGTGGCCATGGCGACTGCAGATCTACTTGTAATTATCGCTGATGTCATTCTCTATCGATCAGTGATTACTGTTAGAACATTCAGAACATACATTGCAGAAGGACGCCATTCGGCCCATCGAGACTGCACCAACCCACTTAAGCCCTCACTTCTACGCTTTCCCCGGAACCCAATACATCCTTCTAAACCTTTTGGCCACTAAAAGCAATTTACCGTGGTCAATGCACCTAACCTGCACGACTTTGGACGGTGGGAGCAAACCGGAGCTCCCAGAGGAAAGCCACGCAGACACGGGGAGAACGCGCAGGCTCCGCAGAGACAGCGACCGAGCAGTGAACCGAAACTGGGACTCTGGCGCTGTGAAGCCACAGTGCGATCCACTTGTGCTACCGTGCTGCCCTTGATTTCTCTGGATCGTCCCTGGACATCGCTCCTGTGCATAGTGGCATTTTTATCATTAGTCGCTCAGCCGTAGATTGTTCTGTATTGTTCATCGTCACTTTCACTTTGGATCGATGTGTTGCCATTTGTTGCCGGAAGTTGAAAAGAAAATATTGCCCGGACAACACTGCAACTGTGGTTGTAGCAACAAACTGAATTTTCTCTGTTTACAGAACGTCCCTTTCTTCTTTATATTTGAACCTGGAGATATAATCAACAACGTAGCATTGTTTTGTTATGGGAAGCCAAGCTACTTAATGGGGCCAGGATGGGTGGCTTTTGATTGGTTTGATACTGTCTTAACACCATCGTTTTAATTCTGTTGCTCGATGCTGTAACAGTCAGGTACATTATATAAGCCAACCGAGTTCGTAAGGAACTGATGCATCAAAGAAATGGAGAGAATCGCAGTGACCCAGAGACAGAAAGTCGGCAGTTGTCCGTGGTATTACCCTTCTTCATTTCTGTCCGTGTCATACTTCTATGGTTGACATTTGTTCTAGAGTCCCTGTATTATGTAATTGCAGAAAAAGATCCTGCCAATTACAATAATTCTGAATCTAATTTTCCACAAGTCGGATCCATGCTGAGGAGTTTAAGTGGCTGCACCAACACTTTTATTTATGTGGTGACTCAGGCCAAGTTCCGGGAACAGTTCAACAGGGCAGTTAGATATCCAGTTACATTAGTTATGCAGTTATTAATAAACAGGGCAACTAAAAGGAGTTCAGCTGATTTTCCCCCTGTTTCCAACTCATGTGTTTATTAAACATTGATCGATTGAACAGCAGAAAACAAGGAGTTGATCTTGAGACACCAGGCGCGCCGTGATTAGCATGAGGGTTGTTTAATGATCAACATGTGATGCTCAGTTCCCCGTATGTGCTGACAAAGAATTAAACCTGTCATTGCAATAGTGGAATTCCGCAGTTCGTTGAAATCGTCTGTCCAAATTGAAAATTAATACTATATTTGAAAATACACGAATGGAGTTTTCAACACATTAATATTATACTTGAATGAGCAAGTTCTCTGACTTTAAAATTGTTTATTTTTTTCTGAAAGCAAGTACCATGGCGTTTATGTACCTGGGCTGTGAATTTAACAGGAAGCGTGGTAATGGGACGACGAAGTCATACAGAAGGGCGATGGATTCTCTTTTCCTGAGGCGAAGTGTTGACGCGGATCAGAATTGGTGGATTTTCACGACGGCAAAACAGGCGCCGAACCTCAATCGATTCAACTGCTGTGGAGGGGTTAGCATATATACATAGATACAAAGAAGATAGGAGCAGGAACAGGCCTTTTACTGTCCCTCCATTCATCAAGATCATGGCTGATCATCTACCTCAATAGCCAAATTCTGCTTTCTCCCAATAACATTTGATCCAATTCTCCCCAAGTGCTCTCTCTAGCCGACGCTTGAATGTATTCAATGTTTTAACATCAACTACTTTCTAAAGTAATGAACTCCACAGGCTCACCACTCTTTGGTTGAAAAAATGTCTCCTCCTTTCTGTCCGAAATGAAACCTCAGACTGTGACCCCTGGTTCTGGACACACCCATCATTGGTAAAATCTTCCCTGTAACTATCCTATCTAGTCCTGTTAGAATGTATTAAGTCTCTATGAGATGCCCCTCTCATTCTTCTGAACTCCAGCGAGACCAATCCTAACCTATTCAATCTCTCCTCATATGACAGTCCCACCATCCCTGGATCAGCCTGGTATACCTTAGCTGCACTACCTCTAGGTCGAGAACATTCTTCCTCAGAAAAAGAGACCAGAACTGCACACAACATCCTATTTGATGCCTCACCAAGGCCCTGTATAATTGCAACACCACATCCCTGCCCCTGTACTCGAAACCTCTCGCAATGAAGGTCAACATACCATTAGCCTTCTTTACCACCTGCTGCACCTACATGCTTACCTTCAGCGACTGGTGAACAAGGACTGCCCTCTCGCAATTTATAACCGTTCAGGTAGTAATTTGCCTTCCCGTTTTTTCTGCCAAAGTGAATAGCCTCACACTTATCCAGATTATACTGCACCTGGCAATCCTTTGCCCACTCGCCCCATCTGTCCATATTATGATGTAGGATCTTTGCATCCTTCTCACCGTTCACCCTCCCATCCAAATTAGTATCATCTGCAAATTGTTGAGATTTTCCCTCATCCAAATCATTAACATATTCTGTGAAGAGCTGAGATCCCAGCACTGATCCCTGTGGCACCAAACTAGTAACTGCCTGCCAATTTGAAAAGGAACCATTAATTACTGATGTTACCTCTCTGCCAACCAGTATTCGATCCACCTCAATGCACTTCCCCCAATCCCATTCGCTTTATCATTGCACAATAATCTCTTACGGGGGACTTTGTCAAAGGCCTTCTGAAAGTCCAAATATACCACAACAACCGGCCCCCCCTTGTCAACTGCACGAGTTGCATCTTCAAAGAATTCCAACAGATTTGTCAAGCATGACTTCCCCTTCATAAATCCATTATGAATCTGAGTGATCCTGTCACTTTTTTCTAAACTTCCGCTATAAATCCTTGACAATGGTTCAATAATTTTCCCCACTGCCGATGTTAGGCTTACCGATCTATAATCCCCTGTTTTCTCTCTACGTCCATTTTTGAATATTGGAGTGACATTAGCTACCTTCCAATCGGCAGGGACTATTCCAGAGTCTATAGAATACCGCACGATGACCACCAATGCGTCCACTATTTCCAGAGACGCCTCCTTAAGCACTTTGGGATGCAGATTCTCAGGCCCTGGGTACTTAATGTCATCAATTCTCCCAGCCCCATTTCTCTACCAATATTGATCTCCCTCAGTTATTCAAAGAACAACCAACAAAGAACAAAGAAAAGTACAGCACAGGAACAGGCCCTTCGGCTCTCCAAGCCTGCGTCGACCAGGCTGCCCGACTAAACTACAATATTCTACACTTCCTGGGTCCTTATGCCTCTATTCCCATCCTATTCATGTATTTGTCAAGATGCTCCTTAAATGTCACTATCGTCCCTGCTTCCACCACCTCCTCCATCAGCGAGTTCCAGGCACCCACTACCCTCCGTGTAAAAAGGTTGCCTCGTACATCTTGTCTAAATCTTGCCCCTCGCACCTTAAAGCTGTGCCCCCTAGTAATTGACCCCTCTGCCCTGCGGAAAAGCCTCTGACTATCCAATCTGTCTATGCCCCTCATAACTTTGTAGGCCGCTCTCAGGTCGCCCCTCAACCTCCGTCGTTCCAGTGAGAACAAACCAAGTTTATTCAACCTCTCCTCATAGCTAATGCCCTCCATACCAGACAACATACTGGTAAATCTCTTCTGCACCCTCTGTAAAGCCTCCACATTCTTCTGGTAATGTGGCGACCAGAATTGAACACTATACTCGAAGTGTGGCCTAACATAAGTTTCAATACAGCTGCAACATGACTTGCCAATTTTTATACTCAATGGCCCGGCCAATGCAGGCATGCATGCCGTATGCCTTTTTGACTAATATCTCCACCTGTGTTGCCCCTTTCAGTGACCTGTGGACCTGTACATCTAGATCTCTCTGACTTCCAATAATCTTGAGGGTTCTACCATTCACTGTATATTCCCTACCTGTATCAGACCTTCCAAAATGCAGGTCCTTTACATTTTTCCGGATTGAACTCCATCTGCCATCTCGTCGCCCAACCCTCGAAACGATCTAAATCCTGCTGTATCGTCTGACAGTTCTCATCGCTATCCACAATTCCACCAACCTTTGCTTCGTCCACAAACTTACTAATCAGACCAGTTACATTTTCCTACAAATCATTTATATATACTACAAACAGCAAAGGTCCCAGGACTGACCACTGTAGAACACCACTGGTCACAGCCCTCCAATCAGAAAAGCACACTTCCATTGCTACTCTCTGCCTTCTATGATCTAACCAGTTCTGTATCCATCTTGCAGCTCACCTCTGATCCCGTGTGACTTCACCTTTTGTACCAGTCTGCCATGAGGGCCCTTGTTAAAGGCCTTACTGAAGTCCATATAGACAGCATCTGCTTCCCTACCTGCATCAATCATCTTTGTGACCTCGGCTCATCAGAGGCAACAAATCACGAAGGCCATGGATGATATCCGGTCAGGCCAACTGATAACATGCAAACGGTGTATACTGTACGCGCGTTCCAGACCGCATTGGTGCCGCTGTCGAGGTGACAGTGAATTGCGATTTGGCATCAAATCGGCGCCTGACGCATTCTACTCTCCGCCCAATCGCTTTTCGCGATTCTGGCGTCAGCCGACGGATAATCCCGCCGATTGTATCCATTGAGTGTTCTGTATCAGTTAACGGGTCCTTATCGATCGGAGGTTCAAAATACTGAAACGTTGTATATTAATTGGAGGTACCGTTTGGATTGGAATGACGACTCACTTGCAGCCCTGAATTTGGGAGATATCTTTTATGTTTCAATTTAGCACTCCGGAATTGACCCAAAACTTAAGTGGACTAGCCATGTAAATTATGTAGCTACAAAAGAAGGTCAAAGGCTGGGAATCCTGCGGAGAGTAACTGAACTGCTGCCCCACCCCACCCCACATACACACCCCGGCCCCCAAGCATGTCCATAAGGCACAGTGAAGCAGTGTGATAACATAGCCCTGACTGGCCTAAATGGGAACAGCTCCAACAACACTCAAGAATCTCGACACCATCCACAACAAAGCAGGTTGTCTGATTGGCACTCCTTCCGCAAACAAGCAGCACCGCCACCACCGACACACAGGGGCGGCGTCTGTACCATCTACAAGACGCATTGCAGAAACGCACCAAAACCCCTTCAACAGCACCGCCCAAACCCACGACCAGTATAATCTAGAAGGACAGGGTGTTTCTCTGGGTTAATGGGTGTTTCTCTGGTTGGCAATCAGTAGCTAGTGTTGTCCCTCAGGGATCAGTGTTGGGCCCACAACTGTTCACAATTTACATAGATGATTTGGAGTTGGGGACCAAGGGCAATGTGTCCAAGTTTGCAGACGACACTAAGATAAGTGGTAAAACAAAAACTGCAGAGGATACTGGAAGTCTGCAGAGGGATTTTGATCGGCTAAGTGAATGGGCTAGGGTCTGGCAGATGGAATACAATGTTGACAAATGTGAGGTTATCCATTTTGGTAGGAATAACAGCAAAAGGGACTATTATTTAAATGATAAAATATTGAAACATGCTGCTGTGCAGAGAGACCTGGGTGTGCTAGTGCATGAGTCGCAAAACGTTGGTTTTCAGGTGCAACAGATGATTAAGAAGGCAAATGGAATTTTGTCCTTCATTGCTAGAGGAATGGAGTTTAAGACTAGGGAGGTTCTGCTGCAATTGTATAAGGTGTTAGTGAGGCCACACCTGGAGTATTGTGTTCAGTTTTGGTCTCCTCACTTGAGAAAGGGCGTACTGGCACTGGAGGGTGTGCAGAGGAGATTCACTAGGTTAATCCCAGAGCTGAAGTGGTTGGATTACGAGGAGAGGTTGAGTAGACTGGGACTGTACTCGTTGGAATTTAGAAGAATGAGGGGGGTTCTTATAGAAACATATAAGATTATGAAGGGAATAGATAGGATAGATGCGGGCAGGTTGTTTCCACTGGCGGGTGAAAGCAGAACTAGGGGGCATAGCCTCAAAATAAGGGGAAGTAGATTTAGGACTGAGTTTAGGAGGAACTTCTTCACCCAAAGGGTTGTGAATCTATGGAATTCCTTGCCCAGTGAAGCAGTAGAGGCTCCTTCATTAAATGTTTTTAAGATAAAGATAGAAAGTTTTTTGAAGAATAAAGGGATTAAGGGTTATGGTGTTCGGGCCGGAAAGTGGAGCTGAGTCCACAAAAGATCAGCCATGATCTCATTGAATGGTGGAGCAGGCTCGAGGGGCCAGATGGCCTACTGCTGCTCCTAGTTCTTATGCTCTTATGTTCTTATGACAGTAGATAACTGGAATCGCCACCATCTGGAGGTTTCGCAGACCATCCTGCCTTATAAATATATTGTCGTTTCTTCACTGTGTCTGTGGTAAATTTGAACCTCGCTCTCTAAAAGCATAGTGGACTTTCTAACACCACAGGGACTGAAGTGGTTCAAGCAGGCAGCTCACCACCAGCATCTGAAGGGAAATTAGGGATGGGAAACATATGTTAGACTCGCCAGCGAAGCCGACATTCCGGAAAAATTAAAAGGAGAAAAAAAGACGACGAGGGATTTTCGGGGTTAATAATTGTGATCAGAAATGTCCACTGCTTTCATCTATCGTAGATCATAGAATTTACAGTGCAGAAGGAGGCCATTCGGCCCCTCGTTACTGCCCAGGCCCTTGGAAAGAGCACCCTACCCAAGCCCACACCTTCACCCTCTCCATGCAACACAGTAACCCCACCTATCCTTTTCTTTGCACACGAAGGGTAATTTGACATGGCCAATCCAGACATCCTGCAGATCATTGGACTTTCCAACCACATTTATTTCGCAACTCGATGTCGTAATCCGTTGTTCAGTTGTTTGAAAAGAAAAGATCTTGAAGGATGTCGAAAGTTCAATATCCCCATGGAGATCACACAAGATATATATTGAATGATTGAAAGTGTATCACCAAAGTGACGAACCGCCACACGAAGGGGCAGAGAGCTGAGCACCGAAAATGCTTGTCGCATTTCGCAGTGTAGATAATATCTTCTACACATTCCTGGCTGCCATTGGTATTCCAGGTACGTGATTATAGCAATTATGTTCCTGGCAATAGGCATTGTGATCAGACTTATTTTACTCTGCTAATTATAATTTCACCAGCAGGATATGTGTCACCACTCCACAGGCACCAGAATAGTGATGTCCATTGATACATGCAAATGTTTTGATTTATTGCTGTGGTAATGTTTTGTTACCTCACTCATGGAGATCATTGTTTGTAACTCGCAGCTTCTCGAAGTTAATATGTCCTTGCATTGCGGGGAATATCACGCTCTGTTGTATGACAGCACAGTGAAGGACAACTCTTTCAGTAAGGTATGAGTGGGAGACATACTTAAATTAAATGAAGTGGGAATCGCTAAACGCCGTGCGTGAGATGACTCGAGTGAGAATATGCTCCTGGAAAAATTACCCAACGTGAATTATATTGAACGTGTGTGAGTGACCAGAGTAAACTATCTGACTAACCATTACTTGGAATATGTTTCAGTGTAAAATTCATGGACCGGCGCTTACCAATCAGCTTGTTGCATGTTATTCCTGTGGCCACATATCTGTGCCTGTATAATCTGAATCACGAATTTAATTGAAATAAGATCCGTTGTTTGAATCTGCCCTTGTGTGGCATACTTCCAATAGATTGGCAATAGAATATATGTCGCTAATGGTTGAAGGCGTTTTGGAATGGTTCTGTACAATGGTCTATTTCGATTCGGTGGCACAGTGGTTGGCAATGTTGCCCCACAGTGCTAGGGACTCGAGTTCAATCCTCGCCTTGGGGTACTGTTTAGAGTTAGCACACCCTCGCTTGGTCAGCGTGGGTTTCCTCCGGGTGCTTCAGCTTGCTCCCACAGTCCAAAGATGTGCAGTTTAGGTGGAGTACATTGGCTAAATTGCCCCTTGGTGTCAGAAACTGTGCAGGTTCGGTGTGGGTACGGGGATAGGGTGGAGGAGTTGGTCTAGATCGCATACTTCTTGGAAGGGACCGTGCCACTCGATAGCATTATCTCCTCGTTCTGCACTGATCTTTCATTATTTTCTGTTTTCCGAGCCATAATAAAGGATATTCTAGTTACCGGCAGTTAAACAGTTCGGCGGCACTGTTACCATAACCACATTCATTTGATAATCACGTATTCTAACTCTGACTATTGTTTCTGTAAACATTCCATTTGTTTTCATTTCAAATACCCTCCTCCCCAGGCAAAGGTTCCTGAGAACCTGTGGGCCTTGAGTACTCAATTCCAATTTCTGACTATTACTCGGGATCACCATTCAAATGGGAGCATTTCACCGTTCAATTCGGAATGATTATTATTTTTATCATCAATTCTGATCAATGTTTCAAAGAGTTTAAATATATCACCTGTACAAGATCTGTGACGTGTGTCCCAGTGAGAAGGGGGACCTGAAACTGAAGATACGCCACATTTTTTCCGAACACAGGGATTAGTCGGAGGGATGTGTTGAGCTTTGGATGAGGAAAATCTTATTTCAGAACTCGCAGTTCTATCAGCATTCTGATCATAATCATTTTCACCCTATACAGTGCATCATTTCATGTAAGAGGGGGAACGCACAGAAAGAGCTAATTTAGTGTAGTCAAAACCAAACTGTGAGCTGTTTAGTGCCAGCTCCATTTTTTAAAAAATCCATTCACCTTTGATATATATACTCTTCTTCCGGATTGATGCTGCTGCAAATATTTTGTGAAACGAGGAATGTTTTGGAAAGGTATTGCTTCAACAAAAATACATCAGCTGGCGTTTAGCTACGTTGAAATGAATTAATTGTCATTGGAATGTCACTTGTGCACGTTCTGTGATTATTATTAATATACTCACGTGTTCTGTTCCTGTTTCCTGTGTGATTAATACGTTCTCAAGTTGGATTTGCCATTAAAATTGGACTTTGTGATTCTGCTTCCCAACTCCACATTGTTGATGAAGGGCAGAAATGCCGGCGCTCATTCTTGTGGAATGTCACTTCCCACGCCCCAATAAACTGAAGAAATCGCTTCAACGTCTACACCTTGTGTTATAGAAACATAGAGAGTATGAGCAGGACGATACCCGTATCGTCTTCCATCATTGACTTTGTCGATATGTATGCTTCACGAACCCACCTCTTCATTCACCTGAGGAAGGTGCAGTGCTCCGAAAGCTAGTGATTCGAAACTTACCTGTTGGACTTTAACCTGGTGTTGTAGGACGTCTTACTGTGCTCACCCCAGTCCAACGCCGGTATTATGATCTTATGATCACGGCTGATCATGCAACTCAATAGCCTGATGTTGCCTTTCATCCTCTTCGCCCCAAGTGCTAAATCTAACTGCTCCTTGAAAACATAGTATTTGGTTTCAACTAATTTCTGGGGCTGCGAGTTGATCAGGTCGACCACTCTCTGGGTGATTTTCTGTTGCATTCCATTCTGCAACTTTTCCCCATAACTTCTACTTGCTCCAAAGTTAGTGCCGAGTTTGCTAAGCGGCACCTTATGCAAGGCTTTTGTGTAGTAAAATGATTGTGTACCTGTCCTACAAAACTGTTCTACAATTCATCGTAATTATTAAAATACTTCCAAATATATATTCAAGTATGATTTTCTTTCCTCTATTCGTAACTCTATCCTGTACGTCTACGCTGCACCAATATTTTATTTTGAATTTATAATATTTCGGACCTCTGGGGTGTGTTCGTGCTGTAAAGTGTTTTTGGGAAGGAGGTCAGATGTCAGAGAGGTCGCGTCATTCTCTGTGACATCGCATTCGTGATCAAATCCTTTGCGTACCCCCATGGCAATGGCAGGTATGGCATTACGGCGTCGAGCACATGGACTGAAATTCTGTCAATAGATTCGATACAACCGGGACCGATGTAAAGAGCGGGAGACCTCCCTCTTTGTTGATTTCATTGTGCAGCCACAGAGTAACTGGGAATATTTAAATCATAAATAGCTGCATTTCCTCCATGCGCACAACTTGGCTAAAGCTGCTGGTAGCAGGCGGCGCGAACACAAGAACGTTTTTTCATTTTCATGGAGCTTGAGTTTGAAAAAAGTGCAAGGAGCTGGGACTGACGTCCGGGAGGGTGAACAAGTGGGTTGCAGAATTTAGCAGAACCATCAGCAGCATAGAGACAGAGCACGTTCCGATCTTGAGAAGCATCACATCGTGAAGAAGAAGCAAATGACGTGTTTTATGACAGCCGGATTCGCTTGCCCATCCTGTCTCTGTATGGGTGCGTGGTCTCATGGAAATTAGGGGTTACCAGTAATAAACGTGTGGAACGGCTTAAATCAGATAGCTTCAGTCTGAGGACAGGTATACAATGCCAAGAAATCTCGTCAGAGTAATTGTCAGTATTTTTGCGAGTTGAGGTCTGTAACTACTGGTGTTCCACAGGGGTCAGTACTTCGACCTCTGCTCTTTGCAATATATATAAATAGATTGGAAGAAAACTTAGCGGGTATGATTAGCAAGCGTGCGGATGATACATAGATTGCAGGCATTTCGGATAGTGATGAAGCTTGTCAGAGAATACAATAGGAGAGGGATAGACTGCAAAATTGGGAGGAGAGATGGTAGATGGAATTTATCCCGGACGAATGCGAAGTGATGCATTTTGGTAGATCCAATTCAGGTGGGATCTATAAAATAATTAGCAGAACCATCAGAAGCATAGAGACACAGGTAGATCTGAGCGTGCAGTACCACACAGCCTTAAAAATGACAACACAGGTGGAAATGGTAGTAAAGAAAGCATATGGCATGCTTGCCTTCATAGGACGGGGTATCAACTATAAAAGGTCGAAAATTATGTTGCAGTTCTATAGAACGTTGGTAAGGCCATTTCTGGAATGCTGTGTCGAATTCTGGTCACCGCCTACCAGAACGACTTGGAAATTATTAACGGTATAGATAGGGTGAACAATTGGAGGCTTTTTCTCAGGGCGGAATTAAAAATTATAAGGGCGCCCAAGTTCAAGGTGAGGGGGGAAAGGTTCAGTGGAGATGTACGGGGGAATTCTTTTACGCAGAGTATGGTGGTGGCCTGGAATGCACTGCCAATTGAGGTGGTTGTGGCAGATACGCTAGCGACCTATAAGAATTATCTGGATAGGCACATGAAGAGACGGGGTACAGAAATATACAGGCGGTTGGTCTAGATAAGGCACGTGATTGGAGCTTGCTTGGAGGAGCGAAAACCCTGTTCCTGTACTGTCTTATTCTTTGTTGTTGTTTCTTCTCAATCCTTAGCCCACTAAACTTGGAGCTCGTCTGGATTGGGGGTAGGTTAGTGTCCTGGTATTTGTTTTAAATTATTGCCTCTCATCGCCGCTGTCCTACCTTGTTTCATGTTAAGATCCAGTCTTTCGTTCCTGTGTCACTCACAGAGAATGTTTTATCAGCATTTTCCCTTCTCTCTCTTACAGTTGACTTGCTGGCCATCTTAATCCTGTCCCGGGGAAAGTGCGGTCTCTCCAGCTGTACAACTCGTTACCTGCTGGCCATGGCACTGTCAGATCTATTCGTCATTATCACTGAGGTTATACTTATGCAGATCAATCATTACTATTTTCCAATCTGTTTCCTGGACATCACCCCTATATGCAGCGTTAATGCTGTCCTGCGAGGGGCAGCCAGAGACTGTTCGGTGTGGTTCACTATCACTTTCTCCTTTGATCGATTTGTGGCTATTTGTTGCCAGAAGCTTAACGCCAAATATTGCACAGCTAAAACAGCGGCAGTGGTTCTAACAACATTCTGCATTTTTCTGTGTTTCGCCAACATCCCCATCTACTTCACCTATGAACCCGAAAGCATTACTGACAATGTGCCGTGGTTCTGTCATACAAAGCCAGACTTCTATTCAGAGGCCGGATGGGTGAGATACAATTGGTTTGATAGATTTCTAACCCCTTTGCTCCCATTTGCTTTAATTGTGTTGATCAACGCCCTGACGGTCAGACACATTTTAGTGGCCAGTCGGGTCCGAAAGGGACTGAAGGGTCAGAGGAAGGGAGACAACCACCGTGACCCAGAGATGGAGAGCAGAAGGAAGTCTCTGATTTTACTCTTCTCCATATCCGGCAGCTTCATAATTCTGTGGCTGGTAAATGTTATAGAATTCTTATATTACAACCTTGCAGGAATAGATCCCAATGATTACACCGAGGCTGAATATATATTCCAGCAAGTTGGAATTATGCTGCGGAACTTAAGTTGCTGCACGAACACGTTTATTTATGCGGCGACTCAGTCCAAGTTCAGAGGAAAAATCAAGGCCGCTTTGAGCTTCCTAGTTACATAAGTTATTCAACTTGTGAATAAACCAAACATGTGCGAGCAGTGTTTCCAGTCCCATAATGGAACATGGATGCCAGACTCCCAAATAGCAAATAACAAGAGCAGGGCACTATTGAGGCAAAAAGCCGATGCATCCCCCATAAATGGGAAGGAGAGAAAGAACGAGGACAGGTGTTCAAACAGCTGCCACACTATTTCCCCCAGCTGTTTGATCCTCATTTTCTGAGATCTCTGGACGAACTTCTTCTGAAAAGAACGTGCTCGCCGTGATGACAATATTTTAATGTGGATTCCTTCTTATTACAGATTGTTTTTATTGTTTTCTGTGTTCGTTTTGGAGTCACCATATCCTGGAATTTCAACCTATCTTTACCTTCAAAGTCCTTGAGCGTGTTGCGGCCTCCGAACCATGTCTCACTTATCGGTTCAAAATAAAGGCGAACTGCCTCGAATTATTTTTCCACCTCTGCCTCCCATGGGCGCTCCCCTCCCTCTAGTCCGTGCAGATTGTCCCTCATCCCCCTACCTCGTACAGAATAAACACCAATCCCTTTCCGTCCCCTGATACCACTTCCAATCTTGGCCAGTTCCATACACCCTCTGCTTGAAAAGGCGATACTCCCCTGCAATAACTGAACATGGAATTTATACAGTGCAGAAGGGGAATCTTCGACCTATCATGCCTGCAGTCTACCCAGGCCCATAGCCAAACCCTATCTCCGTATCACCATGCGTTGGCCATGGTAAATCCACGTAACATCCACATATTTAGACTCAAAGTGTAAATTTTCCTTGACAAATCCACCTAACCTACATATCGTTCGAATGTTAGAGGAAGCCGGGTCACCCTACAGGGAACCCACCCAGTCACGGGGAGAACTTGCAATCTCCACAGTCACCCAAGGCTGGAATGGAATCCAGCTCCCTGACGCTGAGAGGCAGCAGTACTAACCACTGAGTCAGCGTGTCGCAACCCCATCGCATTGGTCTCTCCCCTTGTCCTTTACCTCTGACACACACAAAGGATTGTGCCAGGAGCCAACTTCATCAACTGGCATCACGCCAATACCACTTATCCGTCGACCTGTCTTTCCTTCGAATATGGTCCTGCCAAGTAAACGAGTTCCGCTTTCCATCAGCCCATTGGGGTGACAGTCTTTAACCCAACCAGATTCCTCACCACAGAAACAAACCAACACTTTGGATGCAAAACAGATTCACAGTTTTAATACTTTCCCCCAGGGCTGTGGTTGAGGGTGGTGATGGTGGGAAGAGGTGGTTGGGGAAGATAATCTGTAATGTCCGAGAGACCTCCAGGCGAATGAAGCTACTGACTGTTGTCAGCTACCATTCATATTCGTTGCAGACGTAGTTTCTTAATTAAATGCATTATCTGCCTTGTTGTCTCCCAGAAACATACCTGATTTAACATGGATACACTCGGCAAACTCAAAGCTGTACTACAATTCCCAGGGGGTGGGGGTCGTGTGTGTGTGTGTATGTGTGCGTCGATCTATCATCCACTCTTCTTGGAGTTGGTCACAGTTTGCACTTGTGTGAAAACACGTCAACATCAGTTGCCACTTCTCAGCCCAAGCCTGAATGTTATCCAGGTCTTACTGCATGTTGAGATGCCCACTGAATCCCAACATTGCAGACTGAGGCCCTTCGGCCAATCAAGTCTGCAACGATCTTTTGAAAGAGCACCCTACCTATTCCAATCCGCAGCCCCATCATCGTAACCCCACCTAACCTGCACATACCTGTACACCAAATGGAAATTTGCCACAGACAATCCACCTAACCTACACAGAAAACGTGCAAACTCCACATGGAAAGTCATCCAAGGCGGGAACTAAAATCTGTTCGCTTTTCCTGTGAGCCAACGGTGCTAACCCCGTGCCACAGTGCTGCCATGTACGCTGCAAATTGCAGGGATCGTTAACCAACACAATTAACTTGAAATAGTCTCTGCATTGTGCCATGCATTTTACTTTAGTCTGGCGATCGGATATTGTTAGTTTGAGTCGTGTGCGACAAGAGGATTTTCAAAGTAACTTCATTACAGTGTTAAGGTATGCCTACTTGTGACAATAATAAAGATTATTATACAAGACCTGGGGAGGACTTCAAGGGAAGTAATACAGATCACGGCCATGGGTAGCACAAGGAGGGGGATACCAGGAATATCCAGAGTCTGGTTTTGTATTTTCACTAATTTTCACTTAATTGCAAAGAACTTCCCTGATTTTAGATAACAACTATTAATGCGATTATGCCACATTATAAATTTGCACGAGATTAATATAACACTCAGTTCAGAAGTGTCGATGATGTTTGCTGCACATGAAGATGGTTTTGGACATTACATCTTTGAAATCATGTTATTCATTGAATTTGCTTGTGGCTGATTTTCAGTTCGAATCCATTTCCTCACTCCTCTGCCAAATCCCGATAAGCCCTTTCCAAAAAAAGATATTGATGTCTGTGTTAGGTCATTATCTTCTGCGGCTGGGCAGAAGCTACCGTATTTCGATGTGTTCCCACGTGGCCTGTTCTACTTTTGAAGACATGCCCTTCTTCTTCTGTATCCCACTGAAAGGTGAGTTTTCCAATCCCCAAACGTTGCACGATCAGAACAATTAAAGTAACTCTGATAAATCATGCTTCAACCGTCTATAATCAGGGGAACAAAAGCTAAGATTCCTCCATTAGACTTTAGATATTTACGTGTAATCTGATTAATGTCGTCTCCAAAGGCGATATGCCTTCTCAATTCTGATGATGCAAAATCTGAATGCTGTATTCCCAAAGTAGACCTAATCCAAATTCGGAAAACCCAAATCAAAATTGGCCCACGATTGTATGTCAACACTGGGCATGATAATCTTTAGTCCTGTGCGATCTTATTTTGAGAAATGCCACGGAATTTCTCACCGAATAAACGATATCAAAAATAGGCCCAGAATGAACAATGGGATACAACTGTAGAATATTGCAATACCATATAATATTAATCCTCCATTTGCGTGAAATAACATTACTTCGAATGAGGACAACTGGTGCAGCTTTTGCAGACGTTGAAAATATATTATGACGTTCAGTAACATGCGACAATGCTGATGCACCACGATGGGATAGAGTTGTGATTGTCAC
Source organism: Scyliorhinus torazame (assembly GCF_047496885.1). Taxonomy (NCBI): domain Eukaryota; kingdom Metazoa; phylum Chordata; class Chondrichthyes; order Carcharhiniformes; family Scyliorhinidae; genus Scyliorhinus; species Scyliorhinus torazame. The sequence continues at coordinate 36,076 of NW_027308627.1, read as the reverse complement.
AGAAAATTATGATATTCAACCAGAGCCAGGATCAATATAAACGACAAAAGGACTAAATAAATCACTGCCTTCCCCCACCCTCCAACATAGCATTTATCATCGAAACGTTTGTTGAGGTGATGAGTTTGAAGAACGATCTGATGAATGTTCAACTTTCAGAATTCTTTTCCTACAAATACATTTAGATTACATTATGTGCGCATAATGCCGCCTATAAAACTGCAACACAGCATAAAAACAGAAACGAACTAAACGATCGCACATAGTTAGTTGAACAATAATTAAAATGCTCATCACCGGCTTGGTGTCGGACATGGGAATGGAACACAAACTGCTAACTTCGAAATTGATTATTAATGCAAAACGAACCTTCCAGATGGATTTTAATGTGTATTCACACTGAGTTCGTTGAAAGAATATAGAATAATTTCATGGCTTGCATCATTTTGTTTTCAAAATCGTTCTGGAGAATTGCAAATTTAACAGCTGATATATTCGTGTTTGACATTGAACATTTCTCCGAAGACTCATGTACAACATTCATTAGCTCCCAGTCGGTCAAAACCTTTGCAGTATACTTGAGAAATTCTTTATCTGAAATGAAGTTGCCAAGCCCACGAAGACCACATGGCACTTGGGACATGTTATTAATTCGTTGTGGCGGTGAGACACTTTGGATAGAAATGAAAATGGCTTATTGTCACAAGTAGGCTTCAAATGAAGTTACTGTGAAAAGCCCCTAGTCGCCACATTCCGGCGCCTGTTCGGGGAGGCTGGTACGGGAATTGAACCGTGCTGCTGGCCTGCCTTGGCCTGCTTTCAAAGCCAACGATTTAGCCCAGTGTGCTAAACCAGCCCCGACGATTGAATTAACAGGATGAGGATTCCATAACGAAGCTCGTTCGGCATAATATTCAATACATAACATTGAAGCAAGATGGGAAGAAACCTCTTCGAAAAGAACATTGCTCCATACCGGTGTTCACTTCGCGTGTTAATGATTGAGGATCAAAGTGAGCCAATATTCAAAGTATATTGCATATGCAGATAGAAGGAGAAGTAATAATGTGTTGTTGAGGAAGGAGGAATAAAAATGATTGGAAATTATTTCTATCCGTAAAATTTATTAAAATATTTTTATTCAAATGTGTACATATTTTCAAGAACCCCCCTTACAGACAAAAGAAAAACAAAGATCACATAAATAAACATTGTACCACTACATCACGAATTCCCCCAATATACAAACCCCCATTAAGCAACAATAAACACAGTAGTAAACCCAAAGTACACCCCCCCACTTACCCCGCTCCTACCCCCTCCTACCCCCCTCCTACCCCGCTACCCCGCTCCACCCTCACCCCCCCCCCCCCCCACCCCGGGATGCTGCTGCTGCTGACCACCTCCTAACACTCCGCTAGCAAGTCTAGGAACCGTTGTCACCGCCTGAAGAACCCTAGCACAGACCCTCTCAAGGCAAATCTTACCCTCTCCAATTTAATGAACCCTGCTATGTTGCTGAACCAGGCTTCCACGCTCGGGGGCCTCGCATCTTTCCACTGGAGCAGAACCCTCCGCCGAGCTACCAGGGACGCAAAGGCCAGAATACCGGCCTCTTTCGCCTCCTGAACTCCCGGCTCGTCCGATACCCCAAATAGTGCTAACCCCCAGCTCGGCTTAACCTGGGTGTTCACCACCTTAGACATCATCCTCGTATTACCCCTCCAGAACCCATCCAGCGCTGGGCACGCCCAGAATATGTGGGTGTAATTTGCTGGGCTCACCGAGCACCTCCCACACCTGTCTTCCATCCCAAAGAACCTGCTCAGCCTCGCCCCTGTCATATGCGCTCTGTGAAGAACCTTAAATAGCATCAGGCTAAGCCTGGCACAAGAGGAGGAAGAATTAACCCTACCCAGGGCGTCCGCCCACGTACCCTTATCTATCTCCTCCCCAAGCTCCTCCTCCCATTTACCCTTTAGCTCCTCCACCCAGGTCTCCTCCTACTCCTGCATCTCCTGGTAGATCGCCGAGACCTTGGCTTCTCCAACCCACAAGCTCTAGAGCACCCCATCCTGGATCCAGCGTGCTGGAAGCAGCGGGAACTCCCTCACCTGCCGCCTTACAAACGCCCTTACCTGCAAGTGCATGAAGGCATTTCCGGGGGCAAGCCCGAATGTTTCCTCCAGCGCCCCAAGGCTCGCAAACGTCCCATCTAAAAACAGGTCCCCCATCCTTCTAATTCCTGCTCTGTGCCAGTTCAGGAACCCTCCATCCATTCTCCCCGGGATAAACCGATGGTTCTCCCGGATCGGGGACCAAACCGAAGGCTCAACCTCACGCCTGTGGCGCCTCCACTGCCCCCAAATTTTCAAAGTCGCCGCCACCACCGGCCTCGTGGTGTACCTAGTCGGCGGGAGCGGCAGCGGTGCTGTCACCAGTGCTCCCAGACTCGTGCCCACACAGGACGCCATCTCCAGCCTCTTCCACGCCGTCCCCTCCCCCTCGATTACCCACTTGCGTATCATCGCCACATTGGCAGCCCAGTAATACCCACACAGATTAGGTAATGCTAACCCTCCTCTGTCCCTACTCCGCTCCAGAAACACCCTTCTCACCCTCGGGGTCTTTTTCGCCCACACGAATGCTATGATGCTCCTACTGACCCGCTTAAAAAAAGGCCTGAGGGATCAGGGTGGGGAGGCACTGGAATATAAAAAGGAACCTCGGGAGCACCGTCACCTTCACCGACTGCACCCTACCCGCCAGGGAGAGTGGCAGCATATCCCACCTTTTAAATTCCTCTTCCATCTGCTCCACCAGCCTCGTCAAGTTGAGCTTGTGTGGGGCCCCCCAGCACCTTTCACCTGGATCCCCAGGTAGCGAAAACTCCTTTCCGCCCTCTTCAGTGGAAGCTCATCTATCCCCCTTCCCTGGTCCCCTGGGTGTATCACGAAGAGCTCACTCTTCCCCACGTTGAGCTTATATCCGGAAAAGTCCCCAAACTCCCTGAAGAACCGCATCACCTCCGGTATACCCCCCACTGGGTCCGCCACATACAGTGACAGGTCATCGGCATACAACGATACCCGGTGCCCCCCCCCCCCCCCCCGGACCAGCCCCTCCAGTTCCTGCACTCCCTCAGAGCCATAGCCAAAGGATCAATTGCCAATGCAAATAGCAAGGGGGATATGGGGCGCCCCTACCTCGTCCCCTGGTACAGCCGAAAGTATTCCGACCTCCTCCGATTCGTGGCCACACTCGCCACTGGGGCTTTGTAAAGTAGCCTAACCCAACTAATGAACCTCTCCCCGAAGCCAAACCTCCTCAACACTTCGCCCTATCGAAGGCCTTCTCCATGTCCATCGCTGACACAATCTCCGCCTCCCCCTCCACTGTAGGCATCATGATTACGTTAAGGAGCCTCCGCACATTGGGATTCATCTGCCTTCCCTTAACAAAACCCGTCTGGTCCTCGTGAATCACCCTCGGGACACAGTCCTCAATTCAGGTAGCCAACACTTTCGCTAGCAGCTTCGCGTCCATGTTGAGGAGAGAGATTGGCCTATACAACCCCCCTCGCTGCGTTGCTCCCCCCATAGCTCTCCAGTAAGTCAGTTGACTCTGCCTGCGTCTCTGACACAGACACACACAAACTCTGCCTGTCTCTCTGACACAGACACACACACAGACTCTGCCTGCGTCTCTGACACAGACACACACACACAGACTCTGCCTGTCTCTCTGACACAGGCACACCCACAGACTCTGCCTGTCTCTCTGACACAGACACACACACAGACTCTGCCTGCGTCTCTGACACAGACACACACACAGACTCTGCCTGTATCTCTGACACAGACACACACACAGACTCTGCCTGCGTCTCTGACACAGACACACACACACAGACTCTGCCTGTCTCTGTGACACAGACACACACACAGACTCTGCCTGCGTCTCTGACACAGACACACACACAGACTCTGCCTGTCTCTCTGACACAGGCACACCCACAGACTCTGACTGTCTCTCTGACACAGGCACACACACAGACTCTGCCTGTCTCTCTGACACAGACACACACATATTCTTTCTGGCCTGGTTCTCTCTCTGCCTTAATCTCTCTCTCTTTCTCTCTCTCGCTCGCTCCTCTCTAACAGCCACGCACACACAAATATGATGACACACAAGACTAACTAGGATTCACTCACACTCTCTATCAGACACACACACACAGGCACAGACTCTGTCTCACTCTGGCTCTATCAGACACACAGACTGACACAGTCTCTTTCTGTCTCACATTCACTCTTTCTCTCAGACACAGACATCTGACAAAGATTTTTTCTGTATTATTCTCTTACACGCTCTGGATGAGACACACGCATGCAGAAACATACCATCTCTGCCTGATTTTCTAACCCTCTATCAGACACACACATACAGACTCTTTCTGCCTCGCTCACTCTTCAGACGCGCACATACAAACACAGACACTCTCTCTTTCTCTCTCTCCCACCATTTCTCTCTGCCTCTCCCTCCTCTCTCTCGTTCTCTCTCTCTCTCTCTCTTTCCCGTTCTCTCTCTCTCTCAGACACAGCCACATACTCTTTCTGGACAGGTATGTCTCCCTCAGCCTCTCAGTTATAGACTGTTCCTGCTTCACTCTTGCACTGTTTCAGGCACACACATAGAGCCACAGACTGCCTCTCTCTCGCTCTCTCTCCCACCCTCCCCTTCTCTCTCACAAACACACACACACACAGAGCCACAGAAAGAGAGAGAGAGAATGTGACAGAGAGAGACAGAAAGACAGAAAGAGAAAGAGGCAGAAAGCTCTGTCCCTCTCGCTCTCTCTCTTTTTCTCTTTCTCTCTCTCCCCCCTCCCCTCACACACAAACACCCACCCACACACAACCACAGACATCTGGAATCGTAACTCTCTCTCTCTGTCCCTCTCTCTCCCTCTCTTTATATATCTTTCTCTCTCACACATACACACAGACACACATCCACGGATTCTTTCTGGATTGGCAGCTGTCGCTGTCTCTCAGATGTAGACTGTTTCTGTCTCACTGACGCACTATGTCAGGCACACATATAGACACACACGCGGCCTCTCTCTTTCTAACTCTCTCTGTGTCTCTGTGTCTCTCAGTGTCTCTCAGTGTCTCTCAGTGTCTCTCAGTGTCTCTCAGTGTGTCTCTCTGTGTCTCTCAGTGTGTCTCTCAGTGTCTCTCAGTGTCTCTCAGTGTCTCTGTGTTTCTGTGTCTCTCTGTGTCTCTCTGTGTCCCTCCCTCTTTCCCCGTCTCTCACACACACATGCACACAGCCGCAGAAGAGAGTGACAGAGAATGAGAAATGGCAGCACGGTAGCACAGTGGTTAGCGCAGTTGCTTCACAGATCCAGGGTTCGAGGTTCGATTCGCGGCTGGGTCACTGTGTGCGGAGTCTGCACGTTCTCCCAGTTTCTGCATGGGTTTCCTCCGGGTTCTCCGGCTTCCTCCCACAGTCCAAAGATATGCAGGTTAGGTGGACCGGCCATACCAAATTGCCCTTGGTGTACAAAAAAGCTTGGTGGAGTTACGGGGAAAGCTTGGACTTAAGTAGGATGCTCTTTGCAAGAGCCAGTGCAGACTCGATGGGCCGGCTGGCCTCCACCTGCACTAATAAATCTATGAGTCTATGAAAGAGAGAGAGAGACACTGGCAGCTTTCTCTCTCTCTTTCTCTCTCTCGCACACAAACTCCCACACACGCATCCACCGAGTTCTTTCTGCACCTCTCTCTCCTTCTCTCTGTGTCTCTCTCTCTTTATCTCTTTGTCTCTCCATATCTCTCTCTTTCTCTCTGTTTTTGTCTCTCTCTCCCTCTCTCTCTCTCTAGCTCTTTATTTCTCTCTCTCTTTTTTCTCTCTCTTCCTCTCTCGTTGTCACTCTCTATTTATCTCTCTGTCTCTCTCTCTCTCTCTATCTCTATATCTATCTATCTATATCTCTATCTCTCTCTGTTTTTCAATGTCTCTCTCTCCCTCTCTATCTCTTTCTCTCTCTCACACACAGGCACAGACTCTTTCTGGACTGGCAGCTCTCTCTATGTCGATCTGTAATAGACTGTTTCTGTCTCACTCTGTCTCTCTCTTACACACAGGCACAGACTCTTTCTGGACTGGCAGCTCTCTCTCTGTCGATCTGTAATAGACTGTTTCTGTCTCACTCTGTCTCTCTCTCACACACAGACACAGACTCTTTCTGGACTGGCAGCTCTCTCTCTGTCTCAGTTACAGACTGTTTCTGTCTCACTCTGTCTCTCTCTCACACACAGGCACAGACTCTTTCTGGACTGGCAGCTCTCTCTCTGTCGATCTGTAATAGACTGTTTCTGTCTCACTCTGTCTCTCTCACACACAGACACAGACTCTTTCTGGACTGGCAGCTCTCTCTCTGTCGATCTGTAATAGACTGTTTCTGTCTCACTCTGTCTCTCTCACACACACAGACACAGACTCTTTCTGGACTGGCAGCTCTCTCTCTGTCGATCTGTAATAGAGTGTTTCTGTCTCACTCTGTCTCTCTCACACACAGACACAGACTCTTTCTGGACTGGCAGCTCTCTCTCTGTCGCTCAGTTACAGACTGTTTCTGTCTCACTCTGTCTCTCGCTCACACACAGACACAGACTCTTTCTGGACTGGCAGCTCTCTCTCTGTCGCTCTGTTATATACTGTTTCTGTCTCACTCTGTCTCTCTCTCACACACAGACACAGACTCTTTCTGGACTGGCAGCTCTCTCTCTGCCTCTCTGTTACAGACTGTTTCTGTCTCACTCTGTCTCTCTGTCACACACAGGCACAGACTCTTTCTGGACTGGGAGCTCTCTCTCTGTCGCTCAGTTATAGACTGTTTCTGTCTCACTCTGTCTCTCTCTCACACACAGGCACAGACTCTTTCTGGACTGGCAGCTCTCTCTCTGCCTCTCTGTTACAGACTGTTTCTGTCTCACTCTGTCTCTCTGTCACACACAGCCACAGACTCTTTCTGGACTGGGAGCTCTCTCTCTGTCGCTCAGTTATAGACTGATCTGTCTCACTCTGTCTCTCTCTCACACACAGACACAGACTCTTTCTGGACTGGCAGCTCTCTCTCTGCCTCTCTGTTACAGACTGTTTCTGTCTCACTCTGTCTCTCTGTCACACACAGCCACAGACTCTTTCTAGACTGGGAGCTCTCTCTCTGTCGCTCAGTTATAGACTGTTTCTGTCTCACTCTGTCTCTCTCTCACACACAGACACAGACTCTTTCTGGACTGGCAGCTCTCTCTCTGTCTCTGTTACAGACTGTTTCTGTCTCACTCTGTCTCGCTGTCACACACAGACACAGACTCTTTCTGGACTGGCAGCTCTCTCTCTGTCTCTGTTACAGACTGTTTCTGTCTCACTCTGTCTCTCTGTCAGACACACACAGACACAGACTCTTTCTGGACTGGCAGCTCTCTCTCTGTCTCTGTTACAGACTGTTTCTGTCTCACTCTGTCTCTCTGTCACACACAGCCACAGACTCTTTCTGGACTGGCAGCTCTCTCTCTGTCTCTCAGTTATAGACTGTTTCTGTCTCACTCTGTCTCTCTCTCACACACAGACACAGACTCTTTCTGGACTGGGAGCTCTCTCTCTGTCGCTCAGTTATAGACTGTTTCTGTCTCACTCTGTCTCTCTCTCACACACAGACACAGACCCTTTCTGGACTGGCAGCTCTCTCTCTGTCGCTCAGTTACAGACTGTTTCTGTCTCACTCTGTCTCTCTGTCACACACAGGCACAGACTCTTTCTGGACTGGCAGCTCTCTCTCTGTCTCTGTTACAGACTGTTTCTGTCTCACTCTGTCTCGCTGTCACACACAGACACAGACTCTTTCTGGACTGGCAGCTCTCTCTCTGTCGCTCTGTTATAGACTGTTTCTGTCTCACTCTGTCTCTCTGTCACACACAGACACAGACTCTTTCTGGACTGGCAGCTCTCTCTCTGTCGCTCTGTTATAGACTGTTTCTGTCTCACTCGGTCTCTCTCTCACACACAGACACAGACTCTTTCTGGACTGGCAGCTCTCTCTCTGTCTCTCTGTTACAGACTGTTTCTGTCTCACTCTGTCTCTCTCTCACACACAGACACAGACTCTTTCTGGACTGGCAGCTCTCTCTCTGTCTCAGTTACAGACTGTTTCTGTCTCACTCTGTCTCTCTCTCACACACAGACACAGACTCTTTCTGGACTGGCAGCTCTCTCTCTGTCGCTCAGTTATAGACTGTTTCTGTCTCACTCTGTCTCTCTGTCAGACACACTCAGACACAGACTCTTTCTGGACTGGCAGCTCTCTCTCTGTCGCTCTGTTACAGACTGTTTCTGTCTCACTCTGTCTCTCTCTCACACACAGACACAGACTCTTTCTGGACTGGCAGCTCTCTCTCTGTCGCTCAGTTACAGACTGTTTCTGTCTCACTCTGTCTCTCTCTCACACACAGACACAGACTCTTTCTGGACTGGCAGCTCTCTCTCTGTCGCTCAGTTACAGACTGTTTCTGTCTCACTCTGTCTCTCTGTCAGACACACTCAGACACAGACTCTTTCTGGACAGGCAGCTCTCTCTCTGTCTCTCTGTTACAGACTGTTTCTGTCTCACTCTGTCTCTCTGTCACACACAGGCACAGACTCTTTCTGGACTGGCAGCTCTCTCTCTGTCTCTCTGTTACAGACTGTTTCTGTCTCACTCTGTCTCTCTGTCACACACAGACACAGACTCTTTCTGGACTGGCAGCTCTCTCTCTGTCTCTCTGTTACAGACTGTTTCTGTCTCACTCTGTCTCTCTGTCACACACAGACACAGACTCTTTCTGGACTGGCAGCTCTCTCTCTGTCTCTGTTACAGACTGTTTCTGTCTCACTCTGTCTCTCTCTCACACACAGGCACAGACTCTTTCTGGACTGGCAGCTCTCTCTCTGTCGCTCTGTAATAGACTGTTTCTGTCTCACTCTGTCTCTCTGTCACACACAGACACAGACTCTTTCTGGACTGGCAGCTCTCTCTCTGGCTCTCTGTTACAGACTGTTTCTGTCTCACTCTGTCTCTCTGTCACACACAGACACAGACTCTTTCTGGACTGGCAGCTCTCTCTCTGTCTCTCTGTTACAGACTGTTTCTGTCTCACTCTGTCTCTCTCTCACACACAGACACAGACTCTTTCTGGACTGGCAGCTCTCTCTCTGTCTCTGTTACAGACTGTTTCTGTCTCACTCTGTCTCTCTCTCACACACAGGCACAGACTCTTTCTGGACTGGCAGCTCTCTCTCTGTCTCTGTTACAGACTGTTTCTGTCTCACTCTGTCTCTCTGTCAGACACACACAGACACAGACTCTTTCTGGACTGGCAGCTCTCTCTCTGTCTCTGTTACAGACTGTTTCTGTCTCACTCTGTCTCTCTCTCACACACAGACACAGACTCTTTCTGGACTGGCAGCTCTCTCTCTGTCTCTCTGTTACAGACTGTTTCTGTCTCACTCTGTCTCTCTCTCACACACAGACTCTTTCTGGACTGGCAGCTCTCTCTCTGTCTCTCTGTTACAGACTGTTTCTGTCTCACTCTGTCTCTCTCTCACACACAGACACAGACTCTTTCTGGACTGGCAGCTCTCTCTCTGTCGCTCTGTTATAGACTGTTTCTGTCTCATTCTGTCTCTCTCTCACACACAGACACAGACTCTTTCTGGACTGGCAGCTCTCTCTCTGTCGCTCAGTTACAGACTGTTTCTGTCTCACTCTGTCTCTCTCTCTCACACAGACACAGACTCTTTCTGGACTGGCAGCTCTCTCTGTCTCTGTCTCTCAGTTACAGACTGTTTCTGTCTCACTCTGTCTCTCTCTCTCACACAGACACAGACTCTTTCTGGACTGGCAGCTCTCTCTCTGTCGCTCTGTTATAGACTGTTTCTGTCTCACTCTGTCTCTCTCTCACACACAGACACAGACTCTTTCTGGACTGGCAGCTCTCTCTCTGTCGCTCTGTTATAGACTGTTTCTGTCTCACTCTGTCTCTCTGTCACACACAGACACAGACTCTTTCTGGACTGGCAGCTCTCTCTCTGTCTCTCTGTTATAGACTGTTTCTGTCTCACTCTGTCTCTCTCTCACACACAGACACAGACTCTTTCTGGACTGGCAGCTCTCTCTCTGTCTCAGTTATAGACTGTTTCTGTCTCACTCTGTCTCTCTCTCACACACAGACACAGACTCTTTCTGGACTGGCAGCTCTCTCTCTGTCGCTCTGTTATAGACTGTTTCTGTCTCACTCTGTCTCTCTCTCACACACAGGCACAGACTCTTTCTGGACTGGCAGCTCTCTCTCTGTCTCTCTGTTACAGACTGTTTCTGTCTCACTCTGTCTCTCTCTCACACACAGACACAGACTCTTTCTGGACTGGCAGCTCTCTCTCTGTCGCTCTGTTACAGACTGTTTCGGTCTCACTCTGTCTCTCTGTCAGACACACTCAGACACAGACTCTTTCTGGACTGGCAGCTCTCTCTCTGTCTCTCTGTTATAGACTGTTTCTGTCTCACTCTGTCTCTCTGTCACACACAGACACAGACTCTTTCTGGACTGGCAGCTCTCTCTCTGTCTCTCAGTTATAGACTGTTTCTGTCTCACTCGGTCTCTCTGTCACACACAGACACAGACCCTTTCTGGACTGGCAGCTCTCTCTCTGTCGCTCTGTTATATACTGTTTCTGTCTCACTCTGTCTCTCTCTCACACACAGGCACAGACTCTTTCTGGACTGGCAGCTCTCTCTCTGTCTCTCTGTTATAGACTGTTTCTGTCTCACTCTGTCTCTCTCTCACACACAGGCACAGACTCTTTCTGGACTGGCAGCTCTCTCACTGTCTCTCTGTTATAGACTGTTTCTGTCTCACTCTGTCTCTCTCTCACACACAGACACAGACTCTTTCTGGACTGGCAGCTCTCTCTCTGTCTCTCAGTTACAGACTGTTTCTGTCTCACTCTGTCTCTCTCTCACACACAGACACAGACTCTTTCTGGACTGGCAGCTCTCTCTCTGTCTCTCTGTTATAGACTGTTTCTGTCTCATTCTGTCTCTCTCTCACACACAGACACAGACTCTTTCTGGACTGGCAGCTCTCTCTCTGTCTCTCTGTTACAGACTGTTTCTGTCTCACTCGGTCTCTCTGTCACACACAGACACAGACTCTTTCTGGACTGGCAGCTCTCTCTCTGTCTCTCTGTTATAGACTGTTTCTGTCTCACTCTGTCTCTCTCTCACACACAGACACAGACCCTTTCTGGACTGGGAGCTCTCTCTCTGTCGCTCTGTTATAGACTGTTTCTGTCTCATTCTGTCTCTCTCCCACACACAGACACAGACTCTTTCTGGACTGGCAGCTCTCTCTCTGTCGCTCAGTTACAGACTGTTTCTGTCTCACTCTGTCTCTCTGTCACACACAGGCACAGACTCTTTCTGGACTGGCAGCTCTCTCTCTGTCGATCTGTAATAGACTGTTTCTGTCTCACTCTGTCTCTCTCTCACACACAGACACAGACTCTTTCTGGACTGGCAGCTCTCTCTCTGTCGGTCAGTTACAGACTGTTTCTGTCTCACTCTGTCTCTCTCTCACACACAGGCACAGACTTTTTCTGGACTGGCAGCTCTCTCTCTGTCTCTGTTACAGACTGTTTCTGTCTCACTCTGTCTCTCTCTCACACACAGGCACAGACTCTTTCTGGACTGGTAGCTCTCTCTCTGTCGATCTGTAATAGACTGTTTCTGTCTCACTCTGTCTCTCTCTCACACACAGACACAGACTCTTTCTGGACTGGCAGCTCTCTCTCTGTCTCTCTGTTACAGACTGTTTCTGTCTCACTCTGTCTCTCTCTCACACACAGACACAGACTCTTTCTGGACTGGCAGCTCTCTCTCTGTCTCTCAGTTATAGACTGTTTCTGTCTCACACTGTCTCTCTCTCACACACAGGCACAGCCTCTTTCTGGACTGGCAGCTCTCTCTCTGTCTCTGTTACAGACTGTTTCTGTCTCACTCTGTCTCTCTCTCACACACAGACACAGACTCTTTCTGGACTGGCAGCTCTCTCTCTGTCTCTCTGTTACAGACTGTTTCTGTCTCACTCTGTCTCTCTCTCACACACAGACACAGACTCTTTCTGGACTGGCAGCTCTCTCTCTGTCTCTCAGTTACAGACTGTTTCTGTCTCACTCTGTCTCTCTCTCACACACAGGCACAGACTCTTTCTGGACTGGCAGCTCTCTCTCTGTCTCTCTGTTACAGACTGTTTCTGTCTCACTCTGTCTCTCTCTCACACACAGACACAGACTCTTTCTGGACTGGCAGCTCTCTCTCTGTCTCTCAGTTACAGACTGTTTCTGTCTCACTCTGTCTCTCTCTCACACACAGGCACAGACTCTTTCTGGACTGGCAGCTCTCTCTCTGTCTCTCTGTTACAGACTGTTTCTGTCTCACTCTGTCTCTCTCTCACACACAGACACTGACCCTTTCTGGACTGGCAGCTCTCTCTCTGTCTCTCTGTTACAGACTGTTTCTGTCTCACTCTGTCTCTCTCTCACACACAGACACAGACTTTCTGGACTGGCAGCTCTCTCTCTGTCTCTCTGTTATAGACTGTTTCTGTCTCACTCTGTCTCTCTCTCACATACAGGCACTGACTCTTTCTGGACTGGCAGCTCTCTCTCTGTCGCTCAGTTATAGACAGTTTCTGTCTCACTCTGTCTCTCTCTCACACACAGACACAGACTCTTTCTGGACTGGCAGCTCTCTCTCTGTCGCTCTGTTACAGACTGTTTCTGTCTCACTCTGTCTCTCTCTCACACACAGACACAGACTCTTTCTGGACTGGGAGCTCTCTCTCTGTCTCTCTATTACAGACTGTTTCTGTCGCACTCTGTCTCTCTGTCACACACAGGCACAGACTCTTTCTGGACTGGCAGCTCTCTCTGTCTCTGTCGCTCTGTTATAGACTGTTTCTGTCTCACTCTGTCTCTCTCTCACACACAGACACAGACTCTTTCTGGACTGGCAGCTCTCTCTCTGTCTCTCTGTTATAGACTGTTTCTGTCTCACTCTGTCTCTCTCTCACACACAGGCCCAGACTCTTTCTGGACTGGCAGCTCTCTCTCTGTCTCAGTTATAGACTGTTTCTGTCTCACTCTGTCTCTCTCTCACACACAGGCACAGACTCTTTCTGGACTGGCAGCTCTCTCTCTGTCTCTCTGTTACAGACTGTTTCTGTCTCACTCGGTCTCTATGTCAGACACACAGACACAGACTCTTTCTGGACTGGCAGCTCTCTCTGTCTCTGTCTCTCAGTTATAGACTGTTTCTGTCTCACTCTGTCTCTCTCTCACACACAGACACAGACTCTTTCTGGACTGGCAGCTCTCTCTCTGTCGCTCAGTTATAGACTGTTTCTGTCTCACTCTGTCTCTCTCTCACACACAGACACAGACTCTTTCTGGACTGGCAGCTCTCTCTCTGTCGCTCTGTTACAGACTGTTTCTGTCTCACTCTGTCTCTCTCTCACACACAGACACAGACTCTTTCTGGACTGGCAGCTCTCTCTCTGTCGCTCTGTTATAGACTGTTTCTGTCTCACTCGGTCTCTATGTCAGACACACAGACACAGACTCTTTCTGGACTGGCAGCTATCTCTCTGTCGATCTGTTATAGACTGTTTCTGTCTCACTCTGTCTCTCTCTCACACACAGACACAGACTCTTTCTGGACTGGCAGCTCTCTCTCTGTCTCTGTTATAGACTGTTTCTGTCTCACTCTGTCTCTCTGTCAGACACACAGACAGACTCTTTCTGGACTGGCAGCTCTCTCTCTGTCGCTCAGTTATAGACTGTTTCTGTCTCACTCTGTCTCTCTCTCTCACACACAGACACAGACTCTTTCTGGACTGGCAGCTCTCTCTCTGTCTCTGTTATAGACTGTTTCTGTCTCACTCTGTCTCTCTCTCACACACAGACACAGACTCTTTCTGGACTGGCAGCTCCCTCTCTGTCGCTCAGTTATAGACTGTTTCTGTCTCACTCTGTCTCTCTCTCACACACAGACACAGACTCTTTCTGGACTGGCAGCTCTCTCTCTGTCTCTGTTATAGACTGTTTCTGTCTCACTCTGTCTCTCTGTCAGACACACAGACAGACTCTTTCTGGACTGGCAGCTCTCTCTCTCTGTCGCTCAGTTATAGACTGTTTCTGTCTCACTCTGTCTCTCTCTCTCACACACAGACACAGACTCTTTCTGGACTGGCAGCTCTCTCTCTGTCTCTGTTATAGACTGTTTCTGTCTCACTCTGTCTCTCTGTCACACACAGACACAGACTCTTTCTGGACTGGCAGCTCTCTCTCTGTCTCAGTTACAGACTGTTTCTGTCTCACTCTGTCTCTCTCTCACATACAGACACAGACTCTTTCTGGACTGGCAGCTCTCTCTCTGTCTCTGTTATAGACTGTTTCTGTCTCACTCTGTCTCTCTGTCACACACAGGCACAGACTCTTTCTGGACTGGCAGCTCTCTCTCTGTCGCTCTGTTATAGACTGTTTCTGTCTCATTCTGTCTCTCTGTCAGACACAGGCACAGGCTCTTTCTGGACTGGCAGCTCTCTCTCTGTCTCTCAGTTACAGACTGTTTCTGTCTCACTCTGTCTCTCTCTCACACACAGGCACAGACTCTTTCTGGACTGGCAGCTCTCTCTCTGTCGCTCTGTTATAGACTGTTTCTGTCTCATTCTGTCTCTCTGTCACACACAGACACAGACTCTTTCTGGACTGGCAGCTCTCTCTCTGTCTCTCTGTTACAGACTGTTTCTGTCTCACTCTGTCTCTCTCTCTCACACACAGACACAGACTCTTTCTGGACTGGCAGCTCTCTCTCTGTCTCTGTTATAGACTGTTTCTGTCTCACTCTGTCTCTCTCTCACACACAGACACAGACTCTTTCTGGACTGGCAGCTCTCTCTCTGTCGCTCTGTTACAGACTGTTTCTGTCTCACTCTGTCTCTCTCTCACACACAGACACAGACTCTTTCTGGACTGGCAGCTCTCTCTCTGTCGCTCTGTTATAGACTGTTTCTGTCTCACTCGGTCTCTATGTCAGACACACAGACACAGACTCTTTCTGGACTGGCAGCTCTCTCTCTGTCGCTCTGTTATATACTGTTTCTGTCTCACTCTGTCTCTCTCTCTCACACAGACACAGACTCTTTCTGGACTGGCAGCTCTCTCTCTGTCTCTCTGTTACAGACTGTTTCTGTCTCACTCTGTCTCTCTCTCACACACAGACACAGACTCTTTCTGGACTGGCAGCTCCCTCTCTGTCGCTCAGTTATAGACTGTTTCTGTCTCACTCTGTCTCTCTCTCACACACAGACACAGACTCTTTCTGGACTGGCAGCTCTCTCTCTGTCTCTGTTATAGACTGTTTCTGTCTCACTCTGTCTCTCTGTCAGACACACAGACAGACTCTTTCTGGACTGGCAGCTCTCTCTCTGTCGCTCAGTTATAGACTGTTTCTGTCTCACTCTGTCTCTCTCTCTCACACACAGACACAGACTCTTTCTGGACTGGCAGCTCTCTCTCTGTCTCTGTTATAGACTGTTTCTGTCTCACTCTGTCTCTCTGTCACACACAGACACAGACTCTTTCTGGACTGGCAGCTCTCTCTCTGTCTCAGTTACAGACTGTTTCTGTCTCACTCTGTCTCTCTCTCACATACAGACACAGACTCTTTCTGGACTGGCAGCTCTCTCTCTGTCTCTGTTATAGACTGTTTCTGTCTCACTCTGTCTCTCTGTCACACACAGACACAGACTCTTTCTGGACTGGCAGCTCTCTCTCTGTCTCTCTCTCACACACAGGCACAGACTCTTTCTGGACTGGCAGCTCTCTCTCTGTCGCTCTGTTATAGACTGTTTCTGTCTCATTCTGTCTCTCTGTCAGACACAGGCACAGGCTCTTTCTGGACTGGCAGCTCTCTCTCTGTCTCTCAGTTACAGACTGTTTCTGTCTCACTCTGTCTCTCTCTCACACACAGGCACAGACTCTTTCTGGACTGGCAGCTCTCTCTCTGTCGCTCTGTTATAGACTGTTTCTGTCTCATTCTGTCTCTCTGTCACACACAGACACAGACTCTTTCTGGACTGGCAGCTCTCTCTCTGTCTCTCTGTTACAGACTGTTTCTGTCTCACTCTGTCTCTCTCTCACACACAGACACAGACTCTTTCTGGACTGGCAGCTCTCTCTCTGTCGCTCTGTTATAGACTGTTTCTGTCTCACTCTGTCTCTCTCTCACACACAGGCACAGACTCTTTCTGGACTGGCAGCTCTCTCTCTGTCTCTCTGTTACAGACTGTGTCTGTCTCACTCTGTCTCTCTTTCACACACAGACACAGACTCTTTCTGGACTGGCAGCTCTCTCTCTGTCTCTCAGTTATAGACTGTTTCTGTCTCACTCTGTCTCTCTCTCACACACAGACACAGACTCTTTCTGGACTGGCAGCTCTCTCTCTGTCTCTCTGTTACAGACTGTTTCTGTCTCACTCTGTCTCTCGCTCGCACACAGCCACAGACTCTTTCTGGACTGGCAGCTCTCTCTCTGTCTCTCTGTAATAGACTGTTTCTGTCTCACTCTGTCTCTCTCTCACACACAGGCACAGACTCTTTCTGGACTGGCAGCTCTCTCTCTGTCTCTCTGTTACAGACTGTTTCTGTCTCACTCTGTCTCTCTCTCACACACAGGCACAGACTCTTTCTGGACTGGCAGCTCTCTCTGTCGCTCTGTTATAGACTGTTTCTGTCTCATTCTGTCTCTCTCTCACACACAGACACAGACTCTTTCTGGACTGGCAGCTCTCTCTCTGTCGCTCTGTTATAGACTGTTTCTGTCTCACTCTGTCTCTCTCTCACACACAGGCACAGACTCTTTCTGGACTGGCAGCTCTCTCTCTGTCTCTCTGTTACAGACTGTGTCTGTCTCACTCTGTCTCTCTGTCACACACAGACACAGACTCTTTCTGGACTGGCAGCTCTCTCTCTGTCTCTCTGTTACAGACTGTTTCTGTCTCACTCTGTCTCTCGCTCGCACACAGCCACAGACTCTTTCTGGACTGGCAGCTCTCTCTCTGTCTCTCTGTAATAGACTGTTTCTGTCTCACTCTGTCTCTCTCTCACACACAGGCACAGACTCTTTCTGGACTGGCAGCTCTCTCTCTGTCTCTCTGTTACAGACTGTTTCTGTCTCACTCTGTCTCTCTCTCACACACAGACACAGACTCTTTCTGGACTGGCAGCTCTCTCTCTGTCTCTCTGTTACAGACTGTTTCTGTCTCACTCTGTCTCTCGCTCGCACACAGCCACAGACTCTTTCTGGACTGGCAGCTCTCTCTCTGTCTCTCTGTAATAGACTGTTTCTGTCTCACTCTGTCTCTCTCTCACACACAGGCACAGACTCTTTCTGGACTGGCAGCTCTCTCTCTGTCTCTCTGTTACAGACTGTTTCTGTCTCACTCTGTCTCTCTCTCACACACAGGCACAGACTCTTTCTGGACTGGCAGCTCTCTCTCTGTCTCTCTGTTACAGACTGTTTCTGTCTCACTCTGTCTCTCTCTCACACACAGGCACAGACTCTTTCTGGACTGGCAGCTCTCTCTCTGTCTCTCTGTTACAGACTGTTTCTGTCTCACTCTGTCTCTCTGTCACACACAGACACAGACTCTTTCTGGACTGGCAGCTCTCTCTCTGTCTCTCTGTTACAGACTGTTTCTGTCTCACTCTGTTTCTCTCTCACACACAGACACAGACTCTTTCTGGACTGGCAGCTCTCTCTCTGTCGCTCTGTTACAGACTGTTTCTGTCTCACTCTGTCTCTCTCTCACACACAGACACAGAATCTTTCTGGACTGGCAGCTCTCTCTCTGTCTCTCTGTTATAGACTGTTTCTGTCTCACTCTGTCTCTCTCTCACACACAGGCACAGACTCTTTCTGGACTGGCAGCTCTCTCTCTGTCGCTCTGTTATAGACTGTTTCTGTCTCACTCTGTCTCTCTCTCACACACAGACACAGACTCTTTCTGGACTGGCAGCTCTCTCTCTGTCTCTCTGTTATAGACTGTTTCTGTCTCACTCTGTCTCTCTCTCACACACAGGGACATCTCTTTCTGGACTGGCAGCTCTCTCTCTGTCTCTCTGTTAATGACTGTTTCTGTCTCACTCTGTCTCTCTGTCACACACAGGCACAGACTCTTTCTGGACTGGCAGCTCTCTCTCTGTCTCTCTGTTAATGACTGTTTCTGTCTCACTCTGTCTCTCTGTCACACACAGGCACAGACTCTTTCTGGACTGGCAGCTCTCTCTCTGTCTCTCTGTTACAGACTGTTTCTGTCTCACTCTGTCTCTCTGTCACACACAGGCACAGACTCTTTCTGGACTGGCAGCTCTCTCTCTGTCTCTCTGTTATATACTGTTTCTGTCTCACTCTGTCTCTCTGTCACACACAGGCACAGACCCTTTCTGGACTGGCAGCTCTCTCTCTGTCTCTCTGTTATATACTGTTTCTGTCTCACTCTGTCTCTCTGTCACACACAGGCACAGACTCTTTCTGGACTGGCAGCTCTCTCTCTGTCTCTCAGTTACAGACTGTTTCTGTCTCACTCTGTCTCTCTCTCACACACAGACACAGACTCTTTCTGGACTGGCAGCTCTCTCTCTGTCGCTCAGTTACAGACTGTTTCTGTCTCACTCTGTCTCTCTCTCACACACAGACACAGACTCTTTCTGGACTGGCAGCTCTCTCTCTGTCGCTCAGTTATAGACTGTTTCTGTCTCACTCGGTCTCTCTGTCACACACAGCCACAGACTCTTTCTGGACTGGCAGCTCTCTCTCTGTCTCTCTGTTACAGACTGTTTCTGTCTCACTCTGTCTCTCTGTCACACACAGGCACAGACTCTTTCTGGACTGGCAGCTCTCTCTCTGTCTCTCTGTTACAGACTGTTTCTGTCTCACTCTGTCTCTCTCTCACACACAGACACAGACTCTTTCTGGACTGGCAGCTCTCTCTCTGTCTCTCTGTTACAGACTGTTTCTGTCTCACTCTGTCTCTCTCTCACACACAGGCACAGACTCTTTCTGGACTGGCAGCTCTCTCTCTGTCTCTCTGTTATAGACTGTTTCTGTCTCACTCTGTCTCTCTCTCACACACAGACACAGACTCTTTCTGGACTGGTAGCTCTCTCTCTGTCTCTGTTACAGACTGTTTCTGTCTCACTCTGTCTCTCTCTCACACACAGGCACAGACTCTTTCTGGACTGGCAGCTCTCTCTCTGTCGCTCTGTTACAGACTGTTTCTGTCTCACTCTGTCTCTCTGTCACACACAGGCCCAGACTCTTTCTGGACTGGCAGCTCTCTCTCTGTCGCTCAGTTATAGACTGTTTCTGTCTCACTCTGTCTCTCTCTCACACACAGACACAGACTCTTTCTGGACTGGCAGCTCTCTCTCTGTCTCTCTGTTACAGACTGTTTCTGTCTCACTCTGTCTCTCTCTCACACACAGACACAGACCCTTTCTGGACTGGCAGCTCTCTCTCTGTCTCTCATTTACAGACTGTTTCTGTCTCACTCTGTCTCTCTCTCACACACAGACACAGACTCTTTCTGGACTGGCAGCTCTCTCTCTGTCGCTCAGTTATAGACTGTTTCTGTCTCACTCTGTCTCTCTCTCACACACAGACACAGACTCTTTCTGGACTGGCAGCTCTCTCTCTGTCTCTCTGTTATAGACTGTTTCTGTATCACTCTGTCTCTCTGTCACACACAGACACAGACTCTTTCTGGACTGGCAGCTCTCTCTCTGTCTCTCTGTTACAGACTGTTTCTGTCTCACTCTGTCTCTCGCTCACACACAGGCCCAGACTCTTTCTGGACTGGCAGCTCTCTCTCTGTCGCTCAGTTATAGACTGTTTCTGTCTCACTCTGTCTCTCTCTCACACACAGGCACAGACTCTTTCTGGACTGGCAGCTCTCTCTGTCTCTGTCTCTCTGTTACAGACTGTTTCTGTCTCACTCTGTCTCTCTCTCACATACAGACACAGACTCTTTCTGGACTGGCAGCTCTCTCTCTGTCTCTCTGTTACAGACTGTTTCTGTCTCACTCTGTCTCTCTCTCACACACAGACACAGACTCTTTCTGGACTGGCAGCTCTCTCTGTCTCTGTCTCTCTGTTACAGACTGTTTCTGTCTCACTCTGTCTCTCTGTCAGACACACACAGGCACAGACTCTTTCTGGACTGGCAGCTCTCTCTCTGTCTCTCCGTTATAGACTGTTTCTGTCTCACTCTGTCTCTCGCTCACACACAGGCACAGACTCTTTCTGGACTGGCAGCTCTCTCTCTGTCGCTCTGTTATAGACTGTTTCTGTCTCACTCTGTCTCTCTCTCACACACAGACACAGACTCTTTCTGGACTGGCAGCTCTCTCTCTGTCTCTCTGTTACAGACTGTTTCTGTTTCACTCTGTCTCTCTCTCACACACAGACACAGACTCTTTCTGGACTGGCAGCTCTCTCTCTGTCTCCCTGTTACAGACTGTTTCTGTCTCACTCTGTCTCTCTCTCACACACAGACACAGACTCTTTCTGGACTGGCAGCTCTCTCTCTGTCTCAGTTACAGACTGTTTCTGTCTCACTCTGTCTCTCTCACACACAGGCACAGACTCTTTCTGGACTGGCAGCTCTCTCTCTGTCTCTCTGTTAGAGACTGTTTCTGTCTCACTCGGTCTCTATGTCAGACACACAGACACAGACCCTTTCTGGACTGGGTGCTCTCTCTCTGTCGATCTGTTATAGACTGTTTCTGTCTCACTCTGTCTCTCTCTCACACAGAGACACAGACTCTTTCTGGACTTGCAGCTCTCTCTCTGACGATCTGTAATAGACTGTTTCTGTCTCACTCTGTCTCTCTCTCACACACAGGCACAGACTCTTTCTGGACTGGCAGCTCTCTCTCTGTCGATCTGTAATAGACTGTTTCTGTCTCACTCTGTCTCTCTCTCACACACAGACACAGACTCTTTCTGGACTTGCAGCTCTCTCTCTGTCGATCTGTAATAGACTGTTTCTGTCTCACTCTGACTCTCTCTCACACACAGACACAGACTCTTTCTGGACTGGCAGCTCTCTCTCTGTCGCTCAGTTATAGACTGTTTCTGTTTCACTCTGTCTCTCTCTCACACACAGGCAATGACTCTTTCTGGACTGGCAGCTCTCTCTCTGTCTCTCTGTTATAGACTGTTTCTGTCTCACTCTGTCTCTCTCTCACACACAGGCACAGACTCTTTCTGGACTGGCAGCTCTCTCTCTGTCTCTCTGTTACAGACTGTTTCTGTCTCACTCTGTCTCTCTGTCAGACACACAGACACAGACTCTTTCTGGACTGGCAGCTCTCTCTCTGTCTCTCTGTTACAGACTGTTTCTGTCTCACTCTGTCTCTCTCTCACACACAGACACAGACTCTTTCTGGACTGGCAGCTCTCTCTCTGTCTCTCTGTTATAGACTGTTTCTGTCTCACTCTGTCTCTCTCTCACACACAGACACAAACTATTTCTGGACTGGCAGCTCTCTCTCTGACTCTCTGTTACAGACTGTTTCTGTCTCACTCTGTTTCTCTCTCACACAGAGACACAGACTCTTTCTGGACTGGCAGCTCTCTCACTGTCGCTCTGTTACAGACTGTTTCTGTCTCACTCTGTCTCTCTCTCACACACAGACACAGAATCTTTCTGGACTGGCAGCTCTCTGTCGCTCTGTAATAGACTGTTTCTGTTTCACTCTGTCTCTCTCTCACACACAGGCACAGACTCTTTCTGGACTGGCAGCTCTCTCTCTGTCTCTCTGTTATAGACTGTTTCTGTCTCACTCTGTCTCTCTCTCACACACAGACACAGACTCTTTCTGGACTGGCAGCTCTCTCTCTGTCGCTCTGTAATAGACTGTTTCTGTCTCACTCTGTCTCTCGCTCACACACAGACACAGACTCTTTCTGGACTGGCAGCTCTCTCTCTGTCTCTCTGTTATAGACTGTTTCTGTCTCACTCTGTCTCTCTCTCACACACAGACACAGACTCTTTCTGGACTGGCAGCTCTCTCTCTGTCTCTCTGTTACAGACTGTTTCTGTCTCACTCTGTCTCTCTCTCACACACAGACACAGACTCTTTCTGGACTGGCAGCTCTCTCTGTCTCTGTCTCTCTGTTACAGACTGTTTCTGTCTCACTCTGTCTCTCTCTCACATACAGACACAGACTCTTTCTGGACTGGCAGCTCTCTCTCTGTCGCTCAGTTATAGACTGTTTCTGTTTCACTCTGTCTCTCTCACACACAGACACAGAGTCTTTCTGGACTGGCAGCTCTCTCTGTCTCTGTCTCTCTGTTACAGACTGTTTCTGTCTCACTCTGTCTCTCTGTCAGACACACACAGGCACAGACTCTTTCTGGACTGGCAGCTCTCTCTCTGTCTCTCTGTTATAGACTGTTTCTGTCTCACTCTGTCTCTCTGTCAGACACACAGACACAGACTCTTTCTGGACTGGCAGCTCTCTCTCTGTCTCTCTGTTATAGACTGTTTCTGTCTCACTCTGTCTCTCTGTCACACACAGGCACAGACTCTTTCTGGACTGGCAGCTCTCTCTCTGTCGCTCAGTTATAGACTGTTTCTGTCTCACTCTGTCACTCTCTCACACACAGACACAGACTCTTTCTGGACTGGCAGCTCTCTCTCTGTCTCTCTGTTACAGACTGTTTCTGTTTCACTCTGTCTCTCTCTCACACACAGGCACAGACTCTTTCTGGACTGGCAGCTCTCTCTCTGTCGATCTGTAATAGACTGTTTCTGTCTCACTCTGTCTCTCTCTCACACACAGACACAGACTCTTTCTGGACTTGCAGCTCTCTCTCTGTCGATCTGTAATAGACTGTTTCTGTCTCACTCTGACTCTCTCTCACACACAGACACAGACTCTTTCTGGACTGGCAGCTCTCTCTCTGTCGCTCAGTTATAGACTGTTTCTGTTTCACTCTGTCTCTCTCTCACACACAGGCAATGACTCTTTCTGGACTGGCAGCTCTCTCTCTGTCTCTCTGTTATAGACTGTTTCTGTCTCACTCTGTCTCTCTCTCACACACAGGCACAGACTCTTTCTGGACTGGCAGCTCTCTCTCTGTCTCTCTGTTACAGACTGTTTCTGTCTCACTCTGTCTCTCTGTCAGACACACAGACACAGACTCTTTCTGGACTGGCAGCTCTCTCTCTGTCTCTCTGTTACAGACTGTTTCTGTCTCACTCTGTCTCTCTCTCACACACAGACACAGACTCTTTCTGGACTGGCAGCTCTCTCTCTGTCTCTCTGTTATAGACTGTTTCTGTCTCACTCTGTCTCTCTCTCACACACAGACACAAACTATTTCTGGACTGGCAGCTCTCTCTCTGTCTCTCTGTTACAGACTGTTTCTGTCTCACTCTGTTTCTCTCTCACACACAGACACAGACTCTTTCTGGACTGGCAGCTCTCTCTCTGTCGCTCTGTTACAGACTGTTTCTGTCTCACTCTGTCTCTCTCTCACACACAGACACAGAATCTTTCTGGACTGGCAGCTCTCTGTCGCTCTGTAATAGACTGTTTCTGTTTCACTCTGTCTCTCTCTCACACACAGGCACAGACTCTTTCTGGACTGGCAGCTCTCTCTCTGTCTCTCTGTTATAGACTGTTTCTGTCTCACTCTGTCTCTCTCTCACACACAGACACAGACTCTTTCTGGACTGGCAGCTCTCTCTCTGTCGCTCTGTAATAGACTGTTTCTGTCTCACTCTGTCTCTCGCTCACACACAGACACAGACTCTTTCTGGACTGGCAGCTCTCTCTCTGTCTCTCTGTTATAGACTGTTTCTGTCTCACTCTGTCTCTCTCTCACACACAGACACAGACTCTTTCTGGACTGGCAGCTCTCTCTCTGTCTCTCTGTTACAGACTGTTTCTGTCTCACTCTGTCTCTCTCTCACACACAGACACAGACTCTTTCTGGACTGGCAGCTCTCTCTGTCTCTGTCTCTCTGTTACAGACTGTTTCTGTCTCACTCTGTCTCTCTCTCACATACAGACACAGACTCTTTCTGGACTGGCAGCTCTCTCTCTGTCGCTCAGTTATAGACTGTTTCTGTTTCACTCTGTCTCTCTCACACACAGACACAGAGTCTTTCTGGACTGGCAGCTCTCTCTGTCTCTGTCTCTCTGTTACAGACTGTTTCTGTCTCACTCTGTCTCTCTGTCAGACACACACAGGCACAGACTCTTTCTGGACTGGCAGCTCTCTCTCTGTCTCTCTGTTATAGACTGTTTCTGTCTCACTCTGTCTCTCTGTCAGACACACACAGGCACAGACTCTTTCTGGACTGGCAGCTCTCTCTCTGTCGCTCAGTTATAGACTGTTTCTGTCTCACTCTGTCACTCTCTCACACACAGACACAGACTCTTTCTGGACTGGCAGCTCTCTCTCTGTCTCTCTGTTACAGACTGTTTCTGTTTCACTCTGTCTCTCTCTCACACACAGACACAGACTCTTTCTGGACTGGCAGCTCTCTCTCTGTCTCCCTGTTGCAGACTGTTTCTGTCTCACTCTGTCTCTCTCTCACACACAGACACAGACTCTTTCTGGACTGGCAGCTCTCTCTCTGTCTCAGTTACAGACTGTTTCTGTCTCACTCTGTCTCTCTCTCACACACAGGCACAGACTCTTTCTGGACTGGCAGCTCTCTCTCTGTCGCTCTGTTATAGACTGTTTCTGTCTCACTCTGTCTCTCTCTCACACACAGGCACAGACTCTTTCTGGACTGGCAGCTCTCTCTCTGTCTCTCTGTTAGAGACTGTTTCTGTCTCACTCGGTCTCTATGTCAGACACACAGACACAGACCCTTTCTGGACTGGGAGCTCTCTCTCTGTCGATCTGTTATAGACTGTTTCCGTCTCACTCTGTCTCTCTCTCACACACAGACACAGACTCTTTCTGGACTTGCAGCTCTCTCTCTGTCGATCTGTAATAGACTGTTTCTGTCTCACTCTGTCTCTCTCTCACACACAGGCACAGACTCTTTCTGGACTGGCAGCTCTCTCTCTGTCGATCTGTAATAGACTGTTTCTGTCTCACTCTGTCTCTCTCTCACACACAGACACAGACTCTTTCTGGACTTGCAGCTCTCTCTCTGTCGATCTGTAATAGACTGTTTCTGTCTCACTCTGACTCTCTCTCACACACAGACACAGACTCTTTCTGGACTGGCAGCTCTCTCTCTGTCGCTCAGTTATAGACTGTTTCTGTTTCACTCTGTCTCTCTCTCACACACAGACACAGACTCTTTCTGGACTGGCAGCTCTCTCTCTGTCTCTCAGTTACAGACTGTTTCTGTCTCACTCTGTCTCTCTCTCACACACAGACACAGACTCTTTCTGGACTGGCAGCTCTCTCTCTGTCTCTCTGTTACAGACTGTTTCTGTCTCACTCTGGCTCTCTCTCACACACAGACACAGACTCTTTCTGGACTGGCAGCTCTCTCTCTGTCTCTCTGTTATAGACTGTTTCTGTCTCACTCTGTCTCTCTGTCACACACAGGCACAGACTCTTTCTGGACTGGCAGCTCTCTCTCTGTCTCTCTGTTACAGACTGTTTCTGTCTCACTCTGTCTCTCTCACACACACAGACACAGACTCTTTCTGGACTGGCAGCTCTCTCTCTGTCGATCTGTAATAGACTGTTTCTGTCTCACTCTGTCTCTCTCTCACACACAGACACAGACTCTTTCTGGACTGGCAGCTCTCTCTCTGTCTCTCAGTTACAGACTGTTTCTGTCTCACTCTGTCTCTCTCTCACACACAGACACAGACTCTTTCTGGACTGGCAGCTCTCTCTCTGTCTCTCTGTTACAGACTGTTTCTGTCTCACTCTGTCTCTCTCTCACACACAGACACAGACTCTTTCTGGACTGGCAGCTCTCTCTCTGTCTCTCAGTTACAGACTGTTTCTGTCTCACTCTGTCTCTCTCTCACACACAGACACAGACTCTTTCTGGACTGGCAGCTCTCTCTCTGTCGCTCAGTTACAGACTGTTTCTGTCTCACTCTGTCTCTCTCTCACACACAGACACAGACTCTTTCTGGACTGGCAGCTCTCTCTCTGTCGCTCAGTTATAGACTGTTTCTGTCTCACTCGGTCTCTCTGTCACACACAGCCACAGACTCTTTCTGGACTGGCAGCTCTCTCTCTGTCTCTCTGTTACAGACTGTTTCTGTCTCACTCTGTCTCTCTGTCACACACAGGCACAGACTCTTTCTGGACTGGCAGCTCTCTCTCTGTCTCTCTGTTACAGACTGTTTCTGTCTCACTCTGTCTCTCTCTCACACACAGACACAGACTCTTTCTGGACTGGCAGCTCTCTCTCTGTCTCTCTGTTACAGACTGTTTCTGTCTCACTCTGTCTCTCTCTCACACACAGGCACAGACTCTTTCTGGACTGGCAGCTCTCTCTCTGTCTCTCTGTTATAGACTGTTTCTGTCTCACTCTGTCTCTCTCTCACACACAGACACAGACTCTTTCTGGACTGGTAGCTCTCTCTCTGTCTCTGTTACAGACTGTTTCTGTCTCACTCTGTCTCTCTCTCACACACAGGCACAGACTCTTTCTGGACTGGCAGCTCTCTCTCTGTCGCTCTGTTACAGACTGTTTCTGTCTCACTCTGTCTCTCTGTCACACACAGGCCCAGACTCTTTCTGGACTGGCAGCTCTCTCTCTGTCGCTCAGTTATAGACTGTTTCTGTCTCACTCTGTCTCTCTCTCACACACAGACACAGACTCTTTCTGGACTGGCAGCTCTCTCTCTGTCTCTCTGTTACAGACTGTTTCTGTCTCACTCTGTCTCTCTCTCACACACAGACACAGACCCTTTCTGGACTGGCAGCTCTCTCTCTGTCTCTCATTTACAGACTGTTTCTGTCTCACTCTGTCTCTCTCTCACACACAGACACAGACTCTTTCTGGACTGGCAGCTCTCTCTCTGTCGCTCAGTTATAGACTGTTTCTGTCTCACTCTGTCTCTCTCTCACACACAGACACAGACTCTTTCTGGACTGGCAGCTCTCTCTCTGTCTCTCTGTTATAGACTGTTTCTGTATCACTCTGTCTCTCTGTCACACACAGACACAGACTCTTTCTGGACTGGCAGCTCTCTCTCTGTCTCTCTGTTACAGACTGTTTCTGTCTCACTCTGTCTCTCGCTCACACACAGGCCCAGACTCTTTCTGGACTGGCAGCTCTCTCTCTGTCGCTCAGTTATAGACTGTTTCTGTCTCACTCTGTCTCTCTCTCACACACAGGCACAGACTCTTTCTGGACTGGCAGCTCTCTCTGTCTCTGTCTCTCTGTTACAGACTGTTTCTGTCTCACTCTGTCTCTCTCTCACATACAGACACAGACTCTTTCTGGACTGGCAGCTCTCTCTCTGTCTCTCTGTTACAGACTGTTTCTGTCTCACTCTGTCTCTCTCTCACACACAGACACAGACTCTTTCTGGACTGGCAGCTCTCTCTGTCTCTGTCTCTCTGTTACAGACTGTTTCTGTCTCACTCTGTCTCTCTGTCAGACACACACAGGCACAGACTCTTTCTGGACTGGCAGCTCTCTCTCTGTCTCTCCGTTATAGACTGTTTCTGTCTCACTCTGTCTCTCGCTCACACACAGGCACAGACTCTTTCTGGACTGGCAGCTCTCTCTCTGTCGCTCTGTTATAGACTGTTTCTGTCTCACTCTGTCTCTCTCTCACACACAGACACAGACTCTTTCTGGACTGGCAGCTCTCTCTCTGTCTCTCTGTTACAGACTGTTTCTGTTTCACTCTGTCTCTCTCTCACACACAGACACAGACTCTTTCTGGACTGGCAGCTCTCTCTCTGTCTCCCTGTTACAGACTGTTTCTGTCTCACTCTGTCTCTCTCTCACACACAGACACAGACTCTTTCTGGACTGGCAGCTCTCTCTCTGTCTCAGTTACAGACTGTTTCTGTCTCACTCTGTCTCTCTCACACACAGGCACAGACTCTTTCTGGACTGGCAGCTCTCTCTCTGTCTCTCTGTTAGAGACTGTTTCTGTCTCACTCGGTCTCTATGTCAGACACACAGACACAGACCCTTTCTGGACTGGGTGCTCTCTCTCTGTCGATCTGTTATAGACTGTTTCTGTCTCACTCTGTCTCTCTCTCACACAGAGACACAGACTCTTTCTGGACTTGCAGCTCTCTCTCTGACGATCTGTAATAGACTGTTTCTGTCTCACTCTGTCTCTCTCTCACACACAGGCACAGACTCTTTCTGGACTGGCAGCTCTCTCTCTGTCGATCTGTAATAGACTGTTTCTGTCTCACTCTGTCTCTCTCTCACACACAGACACAGACTCTTTCTGGACTTGCAGCTCTCTCTCTGTCGATCTGTAATAGACTGTTTCTGTCTCACTCTGACTCTCTCTCACACACAGACACAGACTCTTTCTGGACTGGCAGCTCTCTCTCTGTCGCTCAGTTATAGACTGTTTCTGTTTCACTCTGTCTCTCTCTCACACACAGGCAATGACTCTTTCTGGACTGGCAGCTCTCTCTCTGTCTCTCTGTTATAGACTGTTTCTGTCTCACTCTGTCTCTCTCTCACACACAGGCACAGACTCTTTCTGGACTGGCAGCTCTCTCTCTGTCTCTCTGTTACAGACTGTTTCTGTCTCACTCTGTCTCTCTGTCAGACACACAGACACAGACTCTTTCTGGACTGGCAGCTCTCTCTCTGTCTCTCTGTTACAGACTGTTTCTGTCTCACTCTGTCTCTCTCTCACACACAGACACAGACTCTTTCTGGACTGGCAGCTCTCTCTCTGTCTCTCTGTTATAGACTGTTTCTGTCTCACTCTGTCTCTCTCTCACACACAGACACAAACTATTTCTGGACTGGCAGCTCTCTCTCTGACTCTCTGTTACAGACTGTTTCTGTCTCACTCTGTTTCTCTCTCACACAGAGACACAGACTCTTTCTGGACTGGCAGCTCTCTCACTGTCGCTCTGTTACAGACTGTTTCTGTCTCACTCTGTCTCTCTCTCACACACAGACACAGAATCTTTCTGGACTGGCAGCTCTCTGTCGCTCTGTAATAGACTGTTTCTGTTTCACTCTGTCTCTCTCTCACACACAGGCACAGACTCTTTCTGGACTGGCAGCTCTCTCTCTGTCTCTCTGTTATAGACTGTTTCTGTCTCACTCTGTCTCTCTCTCACACACAGACACAGACTCTTTCTGGACTGGCAGCTCTCTCTCTGTCGCTCTGTAATAGACTGTTTCTGTCTCACTCTGTCTCTCGCTCACACACAGACACAGACTCTTTCTGGACTGGCAGCTCTCTCTCTGTCTCTCTGTTATAGACTGTTTCTGTCTCACTCTGTCTCTCTCTCACACACAGACACAGACTCTTTCTGGACTGGCAGCTCTCTCTCTGTCTCTCTGTTACAGACTGTTTCTGTCTCACTCTGTCTCTCTCTCACACACAGACACAGACTCTTTCTGGACTGGCAGCTCTCTCTGTCTCTGTCTCTCTGTTACAGACTGTTTCTGTCTCACTCTGTCTCTCTCTCACATACAGACACAGACTCTTTCTGGACTGGCAGCTCTCTCTCTGTCGCTCAGTTATAGACTGTTTCTGTTTCACTCTGTCTCTCTCACACACAGACACAGAGTCTTTCTGGACTGGCAGCTCTCTCTGTCTCTGTCTCTCTGTTACAGACTGTTTCTGTCTCACTCTGTCTCTCTGTCAGACACACACAGGCACAGACTCTTTCTGGACTGGCAGCTCTCTCTCTGTCTCTCTGTTATAGACTGTTTCTGTCTCACTCTGTCTCTCTGTCAGACACACACAGGCACAGACTCTTTCTGGACTGGCAGCTCTCTCTCTGTCGCTCAGTTATAGACTGTTTCTGTCTCACTCTGTCACTCTCTCACACACAGACACAGACTCTTTCTGGACTGGCAGCTCTCTCTCTGTCTCTCTGTTACAGACTGTTTCTGTTTCACTCTGTCTCTCTCTCACACACAGGCACAGACTCTTTCTGGACTGGCAGCTCTCTCTCTGTCGATCTGTAATAGACTGTTTCTGTCTCACTCTGTCTCTCTCTCACACACAGACACAGACTCTTTCTGGACTTGCAGCTCTCTCTCTGTCGATCTGTAATAGACTGTTTCTGTCTCACTCTGACTCTCTCTCACACACAGACACAGACTCTTTCTGGACTGGCAGCTCTCTCTCTGTCGCTCAGTTATAGACTGTTTCTGTTTCACTCTGTCTCTCTCTCACACACAGGCAATGACTCTTTCTGGACTGGCAGCTCTCTCTCTGTCTCTCTGTTATAGACTGTTTCTGTCTCACTCTGTCTCTCTCTCACACACAGGCACAGACTCTTTCTGGACTGGCAGCTCTCTCTCTGTCTCTCTGTTACAGACTGTTTCTGTCTCACTCTGTCTCTCTGTCAGACACACAGACACAGACTCTTTCTGGACTGGCAGCTCTCTCTCTGTCTCTCTGTTACAGACTGTTTCTGTCTCACTCTGTCTCTCTCTCACACACAGACACAGACTCTTTCTGGACTGGCAGCTCTCTCTCTGTCTCTCTGTTATAGACTGTTTCTGTCTCACTCTGTCTCTCTCTCACACACAGACACAAACTATTTCTGGACTGGCAGCTCTCTCTCTGTCTCTCTGTTACAGACTGTTTCTGTCTCACTCTGTTTCTCTCTCACACACAGACACAGACTCTTTCTGGACTGGCAGCTCTCTCTCTGTCGCTCTGTTACAGACTGTTTCTGTCTCACTCTGTCTCTCTCTCACACACAGACACAGAATCTTTCTGGACTGGCAGCTCTCTGTCGCTCTGTAATAGACTGTTTCTGTTTCACTCTGTCTCTCTCTCACACACAGGCACAGACTCTTTCTGGACTGGCAGCTCTCTCTCTGTCTCTCTGTTATAGACTGTTTCTGTCTCACTCTGTCTCTCTCTCACACACAGACACAGACTCTTTCTGGACTGGCAGCTCTCTCTCTGTCGCTCTGTAATAGACTGTTTCTGTCTCACTCTGTCTCTCGCTCACACACAGACACAGACTCTTTCTGGACTGGCAGCTCTCTCTCTGTCTCTCTGTTATAGACTGTTTCTGTCTCACTCTGTCTCTCTCTCACACACAGACACAGACTCTTTCTGGACTGGCAGCTCTCTCTCTGTCTCTCTGTTACAGACTGTTTCTGTCTCACTCTGTCTCTCTCTCACACACAGACACAGACTCTTTCTGGACTGGCAGCTCTCTCTGTCTCTGTCTCTCTGTTACAGACTGTTTCTGTCTCACTCTGTCTCTCTCTCACATACAGACACAGACTCTTTCTGGACTGGCAGCTCTCTCTCTGTCGCTCAGTTATAGACTGTTTCTGTTTCACTCTGTCTCTCTCACACACAGACACAGAGTCTTTCTGGACTGGCAGCTCTCTCTGTCTCTGTCTCTCTGTTACAGACTGTTTCTGTCTCACTCTGTCTCTCTGTCAGACACACACAGGCACAGACTCTTTCTGGACTGGCAGCTCTCTCTCTGTCTCTCTGTTATAGACTGTTTCTGTCTCACTCTGTCTCTCTGTCAGACATACACAGGCACAGACTCTTTCTGGACTGGCAGCTCTCTCTCTGTCGCTCAGTTATAGACTGTTTCTGTCTCACTCTGTCACTCTCTCACACACAGACACAGACTCTTTCTGGACTGGCAGCTCTCTCTCTGTCTCTCTGTTACAGACTGTTTCTGTTTCACTCTGTCTCTCTCTCACACACAGACACAGACTCTTTCTGGACTGGCAGCTCTCTCTCTGTCTCCCTGTTGCAGACTGTTTCTGTCTCACTCTGTCTCTCTCTCACACACAGACACAGACTCTTTCTGGACTGGCAGCTCTCTCTCTGTCTCAGTTACAGACTGTTTCTGTCTCACTCTGTCTCTCTCTCACACACAGGCACAGACTCTTTCTGGACTGGCAGCTCTCTCTCTGTCGCTCTGTTATAGACTGTTTCTGTCTCACTCTGTCTCTCTCTCACACACAGGCACAGACTCTTTCTGGACTGGCAGCTCTCTCTCTGTCTCTCTGTTAGAGACTGTTTCTGTCTCACTCGGTCTCTATGTCAGACACACAGACACAGACCCTTTCTGGACTGGGAGCTCTCTCTCTGTCGATCTGTTATAGACTGTTTCCGTCTCACTCTGTCTCTCTCTCACACACAGACACAGACTCTTTCTGGACTTGCAGCTCTCTCTCTGTCGATCTGTAATAGACTGTTTCTGTCTCACTCTGTCTCTCTCTCACACACAGGCACAGACTCTTTCTGGACTGGCAGCTCTCTCTCTGTCGATCTGTAATAGACTGTTTCTGTCTCACTCTGTCTCTCTCTCACACACAGACACAGACTCTTTCTGGACTTGCAGCTCTCTCTCTGTCGATCTGTAATAGACTGTTTCTGTCTCACTCTGACTCTCTCTCACACACAGACACAGACTCTTTCTGGACTGGCAGCTCTCTCTCTGTCGCTCAGTTATAGACTGTTTCTGTTTCACTCTGTCTCTCTCTCACACACAGACACAGACTCTTTCTGGACTGGCAGCTCTCTCTCTGTCTCTCAGTTACAGACTGTTTCTGTCTCACTCTGTCTCTCTCTCACACACAGACACAGACACTTTCTGGACTGGCAGCTCTCTCTCTGTCTCTCTGTTACAGACTGTTTCTGTCTCACTCTGGCTCTCTCTCACACACAGACACAGACTCTTTCTGGACTGGCAGCTCTCTCTCTGTCTCTCTGTTATAGACTGTTTCTGTCTCACTCTGTCTCTCTGTCACACACAGGCACAGACTCTTTCTGGACTGGCAGCTCTCTCTCTGTCTCTCTGTTACAGACTGTTTCTGTCTCACTCTGTCTCTCTCACACACACAGACACAGACTCTTTCTGGACTGGCAGCTCTCTCTCTGTCGATCTGTAATAGACTGTTTCTGTCTCACTCTGTCTCTCTCTCACACACAGACACAGACTCTTTCTGGACTGGCAGCTCTCTCTCTGTCTCTCAGTTACAGACTGTTTCTGTCTCACTCTGTCTCTCTCTCACACACAGACACAGACTCTTTCTGGACTGGCAGCTCTCTCTCTGTCTCTCTGTTACAGACTGTTTCTGTCTCACTCTGTCTCTCTCTCACACACAGACACAGACTCTTTCTGGACTGGCAGCTCTCTCTCTGTCTCTCTGTTATAGACTGTTTCTGTCTCACTCTGTCTCTCTGTCACACACAGGCACAGACTCTTTCTGGACTGGCAGCTCTCTCTCTGTCTCTCTGTTATAGACTGTTTCTGTCTCACTCTGTCTCTCTCTCACACACAGACACAGACTCTTTCTGGACTGGCAGCTCTCTCTCTGTCGCTCTGTTATAGACTATTTCTGTCTCACTCTGTCTCTCTGTCACACACAGACACAGACTCTTTCTGGACTGGCAGCTCTCTCTCTGTCGCTCTGTAATAGACTGTTTCTGTCTCACTCTGTCTCTCTCTCACACACAGGCACAGACTCTTTCTGGACTGGCAGCTCTCTCTCTGTCTCTGTTATAGACTGTTTCTGTCTCATTCTGTCTCTCTCACACACACAGACACAGACTCTTTCTGGACTGGCTGATCTCTCTCTGTCTCTCAGTTACAGACTGTTTCTGTCTCACTCTGTCTCTCTCTCACACACAGACACAGACTCTTTCTGGACTGGCAGCTCTCTCTCTGTCGCTCTGTTACAGACTGTTTCTGTCTCTCTCTCACACACAGGCACAGGCTCTTTCTGGACTGGCAGCTCTCTCTCTGTCTCTCAGTTACAGACTGTTTCTGTCTCACTCTGTCTCTCTCTCACACACAGGCACAGACTCTTTCTGGACTGGCAGCTCTCTCTCTGTCGCTCTGTTATAGACTGTTTCTGTCTCATTCTGTCTCTCTCTCACACACAGACACAGACTCTTTCTGGACTGGCAGCTCTCTCTCTGTCGCTCTGTTATAGACTGTTTCTGTCTCACTCTGTCTCTCTCTCACACACAGGCACAGACTCTTTCTGGACTGGCAGCTCTCTCTCTGTCTCTCTGTTACAGACTGTGTCTGTCTCACTCTGTCTCTCTGTCACACACAGCCACAGACTCTTTCTGGACTGGCAGCTCTCTCTCTGTCTCTCTGTTACAGACTGTTTCTGTCTCACTCTGTCTCTCTCTCACACACAGGCACAGACTCTTTCTGGACTGGCAGCTCTCTCTCTGTCTCTCTGTAATAGACTGTTTCTGTCTCACTCTGTCTCTCTCTCACACACAGGCACAGACTCTTTCTGGACTGGCAGCTCTCTCTCTGTCTCTCTGTTACAGACTGTTTCTGTCTCACTCTGTCTCTCTCTCACACACAGACACAGACTCTTTCTGGACTGGCAGCTCTCTCTCTGTCTCTCTGTTACAGACTGTTTCTGTCTCACTCTGTCTCTCTCTCACACACAGACACAGACTCTTTCTGGACTGGCAGCTCTCTCTCTGTCTCTCTGTTATAGACTGTTTCTGTCTCACTCTGTCTCTCTGTCACACACAGGCACAGACTCTTTCTGGACTGGCAGCTCTCTCTCTGTCTCTCTGTTATAGACTGTTTCTGTCTCACTCTGTCTCTCTCTCACACACAGACACAGACTCTTTCTGGACTGGCAGCTCTCTCTCTGTCGCTCTGTTATAGACTATTTCTGTCTCACTCTGTCTCTCTGTCACACACAGACACAGACTCTTTCTGGACTGGCAGCTCTCTCTCTGTCGCTCTGTAATAGACTGTTTCTGTCTCACTCTGTCTCTCTCTCACACACAGACACAGACTCTTTCTGGACTGGCAGCTCTCTCTCTGTCGCTCAGTTATAGACTGTTTCTGTCTCACTCTGTCTCTCTCTCACACACAGACACAGACTCTTTCTGGACTGGCAGCTCTCTCTCTGTCTCTCTGTTATAGACTGTTTCTGTCTCACTCTGTCTCTCTCTCACACACAGGCACAGACTCTTTCTGGACTGGCAGCTCTCTCTCTGTCTCTGTTATAGACTGTTTCTGTCTCATTCTGTCTCTCTCACACACACAGACACAGACTCTTTCTGGACTGGCTGATCTCTCTCTGTCTCTCAGTTACAGACTGTTTCTGTCTCACTCTGTCTCTCTCTCACACACAGACACAGACTCTTTCTGGACTGGCAGCTCTCTCTCTGTCTCTCTGTTACAGACTGTTTCTGTCTCTCTCTCACACACAGGCACAGGCTCTTTCTGGACTGGCAGCTCTCTCTCTGTCTCTCAGTTACAGACTGTTTCTGTCTCACTCTGTCTCTCTCTCACACACAGGCACAGACTCTTTCTGGACTGGCAGCTCTCTCTCTGTCGCTCTGTTATAGACTGTTTCTGTCTCATTCTGTCTCTCTCTCACACACAGACACAGACTCTTTCTGGACTGGCAGCTCTCTCTCTGTCGCTCTGTTATAGACTGTTTCTGTCTCACTCTGTCTCTCTCTCACACACAGGCACAGACTCTTTCTGGACTGGCAGCTCTAACTCTGTCTCTCTGTTACAGACTGTGTCTGTCTCACTCTGTCTCTCTGTCACACACAGCCACAGACTCTTTCTGGACTGGCAGCTCTCTCTCTGTCTCTCTGTTACAGACTGTTTCTGTCTCACTCTGTCTCTCTCTCACACACAGGCACAGACTCTTTCTGGACTGGCAGCTCTCTCTCTGTCGCTCAGTTATAGACTGTTTCTGTCTCACTCTGTCTCTCTCTCACACACAGGCACAGACTCTTTCTGGA